>NC_081296.1:89047244-89214744 GCF_030435805.1 Mustela lutreola
AAAAGTAGACAATTTCAATTACTAGATAGGTTTCCACAATGCAGACAAACTTATCCCAAGTAGGATCACCTTCCATAGGCTTAGAGCTAGACAAAGAGCCGTAGGCAGCATGGATAGGCTGTGCACACTTTCCCAGATGTAGTGCACTGTGATAAATTCTATCTTGACAAAGAAACTACGCTTATTCAAAGCAAGTTTGGAAACAGTATTTCAGGAGTCTAACCCTTCTTTAATCATATATTTTGATGGAAGAATGTTCTTATGCACATCAGCTCAGCTCAATTCCTTCCAGAAGGACTGACATCTTAAACTGCACTAAACAATGAATCACCTTGTCAAATAAAGTGCAAAATGGAAAACCTGTTACCAAACTCATCTGATATAATGACATTTACAACAACATGTTTGAAGTGATAAACCGACAATAATAATTATATTTCCTTTAGACTTTGATTGTACTTTGAAAGTTCGATGCAATCATACTTTCTTCCTTCAAGAAAATTTTACACCCCGACATTTAATTTCTGAAACTTCAAACCTTCTATGAACATGCAAATCACAGTTGGCATTAAAAGAAGCACTCTCAGCTCTCTTTCAGGAGCCCGCAATGATGATGACGATGATGATGCAAACAATGGCTAAGGATAGGAGATTTTTCCTGTAATTCTAGGTTGATGGAAGCATTTCAGTTCAGAAATGACAAATAGAGCACTTTTTTCCCCCCTAACAACGAGATCATGCTGGTGTGCTCTCTTGAGGAAAATAAAAGCAGAATTAAGGCCATGCAAAATGCATGGTTTTTGCACATAGTAGGCACTTAATTATTATTGAATAAATAACCATGGGATATTGCAAAAAGTATTTAGAACATTCAGAAGACTGGGTCCCTCTCCTCAGGATGGGCTTTTAATTACCCTCTGATCCCAGAGCAGGCTGAGATGTTCCCCAGCCATGAGTTTAGGCCTTGCACACATTCCTGGCTTCCTCTGCTGCCGTATAATCCTGCTAGGTCAACAGGCACTCCAATCTGCTTCTTGGCAAATGCCCCACTTACCCTGGGTGTCCAAGCATTGGACCCTCCGCTACATTCCTAAATTCTCAAAGCTCCAGCAGTTGTCCTCAAAGCCTGTGGGCTCCCACTCACTGGCATTCTCCGTCCTTGTTTTCAGTAGCTCTGGCTGAAAGCTCAGTGGGAAAAAATATTATAATCTTTGACTAAAATGAGATTTTATGCACTATTTGAAGGTACCTGTTATCCAGGCTTTATCATGTGAAAATGGACATTTATTTCTAAACATAACTGTTTTAGGCACTCTACTGAACATAAAAATGGTATATTTTGATGTCTAGAGTTATAATCTTATACAAGTGAAGGACATGTTATATACATATTTTTTATATTATTCCTCAAGTCTTATATGGTCTCCCCCAAGAGAGAGTAAACTGTATCCTGCAGACCTAAATTATGAACATGTTTATTAAATTACTTGTTTGAACTACTTCCCATACAACTGTATCAACTATCAGATTGCAGATTCCTAGCAGTCTGTATGTCATTCTGTACATGCTATAACCATGCTATACGTTCCAAAGCGCAGCACTCCACAAATAGGTTAATATTGAAATGAATATACCTATTTAAGTAAAGGACATCCTGGACTTAAAAACAAAAGCAAAACCAAAAAAAAAAAACAAAAACAAACAAACAAAAAAAAAAACAACCCACAAAATCCCCAAACCAAAAGGCAGTTTGACACAGTCTTCCAAAAGGCACGGAGATTTCCAAAGCAGCTTGACTCATGTTAGACTTGGCACACAGTCATCCCTCGGTTCATATTTGTTCAATGAATAAATGAGGAAAGGGAGAGAGATATGCGATCTACAGAATGGGAACCAGTCTCACGGTGTAGAACTCAAAGGAAGGTAGTCCTATTGACAACTGCACAAATCAGGGTGCCGTGGGGCCACAATGACAGCTGTGATCACTCATGACCCGGCAGCAACTTCATAGTGCCTCTAACGCACCCACATGTCACCACCTACGCCGTCATTATGAAACCCATTCCACAGATGAAGAAGAGCTGGGCCAAGCTGCGAAATCAGGCTGGTCCCTTCCGCGCCCGTTATGTTCCCTGCTACCCTATGCTGCCCTGCTTGTCCCCAGAAACCCATGAAACTGCGAAAAGCCGGGCGCGACGGGTGGGGAAGGAGAGCAGACTTGCAGCCTTTCATCTCAGGCAGTGCGGGTTTGAAGTCGTGAGGTCAGTTAGGAGAGGGGCTGATGATTTTGTTGATTCTAAAAATGAAACTTCTCTACATATGCGTGCATAGGACTCCAGCCAATTTTTAAAAAATTCTTTTGACCCAAAGTGTAGAATAACACTTGCCCATTCTTTGAAAACAATAAGAGATGATTGGTGGCCACATGCTGAAGTGGTTATCTTCCCCGTTCTCTCCACATCATTATTTGTAAAATCATCGACAAGGGGGGAAGTGATGAAGACTCCATATCATGCAGGAGACGGCTGCATTCAAATAGCTTTGTCCCTTTCTCGAGAAATCAGGCAGGGAAACTGGCTAATTGGAGGGCCAGCAAGCCCATGAAGTCTACGTAATGAATTCCAGGGACAAGGACACATCAGGGTTCACATTCTCGTAAATGACTTTCGAAGCAAAGAAATTGGGAGGTTGTCTCCTCACGTGTGGCGTCCGCAGGAGCGAAAGCTTTCTGTAGCCTGCTAACATACACGTAGAGCCTGGGCTAATGTCTGTATTAATTTAACTTTTCACTGGAATTGCCGCTCAACTTTTTTTCTTTTAAATGATTCACTGCTTTACAAAATGAAAAATCTATAAAATGTAACAAGGACTCTATGACAATTAGTGCCGTATGCTCTTTTTTAATCCTCTTTTGGAAGCTGAATTTTTCATGGTTCAGATACTGTTCCAATAATTAATTTGAAAATTTGCCATCTTTTTCTGAATTAGCGTCCTTCATTTTTCTCCAGGGAAGACAGTGGGGAACTACAAACCACTTACCTTTATAGCAACCTGGTTGAAACCACAAGTTAAATGATAGCAATAGCAATCATACTTTGTGTCTCTCTCCAGACCAGTGATGTTCAACAGTTGCCATTCAGCAGCCTTAGCCTGCATAATGCAGCCACCAAGAAAAGAATGTGGGCAGCAAGCATCACTGGTGTGCACAGATTTGGGGAAATTTTGTCCAGAGTGCCCAGAGGTACTTCTCAATATCGTAACTATTAATTGACTCTATTCCATTCCAACCTCCAGCCAATTCATTAATTTAACAAACATTTCTAAGGCACCTACTATGTGTTAGGCTGAATGCTAAACACTGAAGATACGAAAGTTTCTTAATCCACAGTCATGGAAATCAACCCTGATAATTTGCTCTTATCTCCCACGTTTGATCCCTTAGCCAGTGCCATTGATTCTGTATGCTGAAAAATCTATTACTTTCCCCACTTCTTTTGCAAGAGTCCAAGCCACCATCATTTCTTGTCTGCCCTACCATAGTTTTCATTCACCCATACAATTCGTAAACTACTCAGCAAACATTTATTGGGCACCCACTATAGGCCAGGTGCTTTTCTGGGCTCTGGAGACTGCTAAGTAAGACAGTGTCCTTATTCCCATGAAGCAGCATTCTAAAGAAGGAATACAGGAAAATTTAAAAAGAAGGAAAAAACCAACCAGTGATTAATATATTAATATATTAATGATAATAAAACAGGAGTCTGTTGTCAGAGACAAAGGCGGTAAGTAGAGATTCCTTAAATTCTTCTTTGGCTCTTCATTTTCAAACGAAATATGCTATTTGTCTTTGATTTCAGACTTTAGAAGGCAAAATAGCTGAGTGGCTACCTCAAGGTCATTTCTGGCATCCTAAACTTGTCAATAATCATGTAGGATAATCATGTAGTTTCCCAACATTACTAATCCAAGTAACAACATCAATGATACAAACAAAATATATTATTAAGATTTATTGTTAATAACTGAGTATTCAATTTCAACTCTAGGTAAATATTATATATATAATCTGGGGTGAAAATCTACTTCATGCTTTGAATTTTACAGTCTGTTAAAATAAAAATATGTGTTTATAATCACAAGAATAATTGCTATGCTAATTGATTATTGTGAAAATTATTGATTTTATTTATATATAAATACAATTGTGAAGAGCTCTCAACCAGTTAAATAAGTAAGGAAACAGATCAGATTAAAAAAAAAAAAAAAAGGCCTTTAGAATGTATACTTAGGTTTCAGTTATCAAACTCCATTTGGGTTGTAAATTTGAGAATATCCTCTTTTGAAATTCTTTACATCTTGTTAAGATGAATTAAAAATAGTATGCCAAGTTTTATACCTCAAAATTTCCCAGTAAGCTGAAGCTCTAAAAAGCACGTTTGACATCACCCATGGTGAACCACCATTAGTCCAATCATAAGTACAAAGAGCGTAAAGACAGGAAGAGGCTGTCAGAAAAAAGTCAAGAAACCCCAAGCCATCTTGCTCCTATACTGAAGTTACTAGAAGTAGCCTCATAGTGACTACAGGAAGAATCCAGTGACCAGCAGCGCTGAAAAATTGTTTTTGCACTGTGGTTTCAAACTCCAAAATCAGCTACTAAAATCTTCTGTGACATAATTGTAGCAATAATTCAATTTATTTATTCAAACATTAGATTTACTTTTTTTAAATTCAGATGTTCTTTTTTCAGTGAACTAAATATTGACCGTAACACTTAGGAATTCAGCATTTGCTCAAGAAAAGGTATTGGGGATGCATCTAGCAAGAAGCAAGAAAGGCCTCTCTGAGAAGGTGACTTCAAGCTCTGACCTGAACTACAAGGCTAAGCCGTTCAGACCATGCTCTGGGCGAGGAGCACTGCAGAGAAAACCGTTAGTGCAAAGGTCCACAGGAAGCAACCAGCCATCACATTTGATGGAGGAAATACAGAAAAGGATTCCTGGTGAGGACTGAGTGGTGGGCATGAGCCAGATGCTGGATTTCCTCTTCCACCCTTGTCCCCTTCCATCACTGTTCTGCTTCCCGGGCCCCTTTGATTCTACCCTCAGTGTTTGGTCTTCCTACATTGTGACTGCGTGCTCTCCCTCCACTGCTTAGCACCCTTCCCTGGTTTCTCACAGCACAGAGAGTGCTACCCAAGCTCCTGGCCCCTTGAGTCTCTCCAGGCAGATCTCAGGACTGTCTCTCCTTTGCTCATTGACTTCTAGCCCCCTCTCTGCCCATTCACACACTGTTAAACCTGGCCTACGGCCCAGACTCTGCCTTTTCTGGGACTCCTCTTTGCATAATAACTAACGTGTTTCTCAGGTTTCAACCTCATCTCTTAGAGGTCTTCTCTGATGAGACGACTACCACATTTAGGCCTCCCTCCCTACTTCTCCATGCTAATACTCCCATCAGCTATTTGCCCCTTGAATTTCTTATTTATTGACTCTCTTCCCTAAACTGAGAGCTACCTGATCCTTTGAGTTACAACCCAGTTGGGGAATAAACAAACAAAATCATAATAACACAAAAATGAATAGCTTCCACTTTTAAACTATCCACTATATGCCCCATAGATCATGTGCTCAATGTCCTATTTCATTTATCTCCCACAAATCAGGACCAAGACATTACTCTCCCTGTGTATTTTTAGAAACAACTAAGAAACTGGAAAGCTCAGACAGAAAAAGTACCTTGCCCCAAGTCATCCCTGATAAGTGGTGGAACTGGGGATAGGTCATAGAAAGCCTTGGATTCCACATGCAGAGTGAAGACTATCTACTTGGTATCTGGGAGGTAGCGAAGGTGTTTTGAGCAAAGTAGAACAATTGTTAAAATGTTTCACAAGTAGGAGTCTTCATTCCTGGACTTAGAGTAGATCATTGGTACTTCTCTAACTCTGTGAAATCTAAATGGAGCTGCTATTCAACTCCCCTCCAGTCTTTGCCCCAGGACTCCATTTCTGCTTCCATTCCTTCGATTAAAGAAAACTGGATTAACTTTTAGGACGTGGAACACTCCTGTGACACAAATAACCACAAGGACCGTTAAAATGGTAAAATCGTAGACAAAATGTGAAATAAAGTTAATTATGATTTCTCCTGAATGTTTATAATTATTTTGGAGATAAAATCATGTACTGTGCAAAAATTCATGTACTCTAATTTGCAAGAAAGAAAATAGCACAGTTACAATAAGCCCTACCTACATGTGTTTTTAAATATGTTATCATTTATGCCAAATTTTTAATCTTTAGTATTTTCAGTGTGCCTGGTTTGGTTCAATCCTGTTAAATTAAAAGCAAAAACAAAAACAAAAACACCTGAAAAATTTATTTCTTCATGTGGCTAGATCTGTTCCCAGGTTGTGAAGAAGCAAATTATGTACTTATATTCTTCTTTCTTCTCAATTATGAATATAAAGTCAGGGACAAAATGTATCCTTGAGCAACACAATAATTTGCACAAAGGCTGTGCAATTAAATAAGCATTTTGCCAAGATTAAAAAAAATTAGAAGGGAGCAGGCAAGCACAAAAGAAATTGACTTTCAAGCCATGAGGGCTGATTTGAAAATTTTAAAGAGAGGCACAATTCACGTATAGTTCTGTGACACATTTCCCTTAAAAATCCATTTTGACCATTTTCATATATCAGCAGATATTCTCCACCTTTCCTTTTACTCCATTCCCCATACTGTTCATGACATCCCCATGTCTTATTTATTTTAAAACTGGAAGATTGACCTCTTAATCCCCTTCACTTATTTCATCCACACTCCCCAGCCCCTCCCCCTGGGAGCCACCAGTTGGTTCTCCATGAGTTTGTTTCTCTTTGTTTTGTTTCGTTTGCCCATTTACTTGGTTTTTTTAGATTCCACATGTAAGTGAAATCACATTTTATATAATATATAAGTAAATCTTCAATGTGAGGCCAAGTCCTTATTTCTTTAGCAAGGCTTCCTTTTGTATAGCAGAACTTTTTTCCAAGATACTTTTTAGTGTTTTAGTTTTAAAAATGTAAAAAAAAAAAAATCCCATTGGAGTCAAATCTTTTCAAATAATTAGCTTCATTAAGGCATAATTAACTTAAAATGCACCCATGTTAAATTTGTATTTCAAAGAATTTTTAAAAACATTATAGGCCCTATCTTCACTATTACAATTAAGATACAGAATCGTCCAATGGAAGGGTGTGGCCCTTTGTGTCCCCCACGTCTTGGCTCAGGCAACAATGATCTGTCAATATAGATGGGTTGTACCTATTTTAGAATTTCATGCAAATAGAATCACACCATATGTATGCTTTTGGATATGGATTTTTTTCTCTTATCATAATGTTTTTGATATCTATTCATGTTGTTATGTGTGAGGGAAGTTCATTACTTTTTATTGCTGTGGAGAATTCTATCATATGGATTTACCATGGTTTGTTTATTCTTTTTTCCCACTGAGATATTTGGGTTATTTTAGGGTTGACTATTTTAAAGAAAGCTGCTATGAACATTTGTGTTCAAGTTTTGCTGTGAAGATGCTTTCATATCTCTAAATACCTAGAAGTGGGTTTTCTGGGTTATATGGTAAGTGAATGCTTGACTTTACAAAAACCCAGCAAA
The DNA here is from genome assembly GCF_030435805.1 of Mustela lutreola. Taxonomy (NCBI): domain Eukaryota; kingdom Metazoa; phylum Chordata; class Mammalia; order Carnivora; family Mustelidae; genus Mustela; species Mustela lutreola. The sequence continues at coordinate 89,054,902 of NC_081296.1, forward strand.
CTGTTTCCCCAAAGTGATATTCCACTGAACATTCTCACCAACATTGTATCAGAGTTCCACTTGCTTCAGATCCTTGGCAACACTTGGTGTGGCCAATCTTTTATTATTAGTCATACAAATAGATTATAGTGGAATCCCACTGTGACTTTAACTTGTATTTCCCGAATGACTCACGAAGTCGAGCTTTCTCAGGTGCTTATTTGCCATCTGTATATCTTCTTTGCTGATACAACCACTGGACAAATATGTCTGTCCTCACCTCTGTCCCCCAGGACAGAGGGTTGACAAAGGAATTTCACATAGGCTTTCTGCCTGGAGCTCTGCTTTCTGGGGAACCCAGGCTAAGACACGATTGTATAGAATATGTTTTCCTGGAATTATCCATAAGAGACAGTCTTAAACGGCTCTGTAACTACATGCAGATATGAAGGAGCTAGAACATATCATACTGTTTACTTTGCTCACATCTCTCAGGCTTCATGGGGACTGGTGGGAAATCTGTAAAAGGAGGCATGAAGGCAAGTATCTGGTAAAATCTGACGCTGCCATAATCTCTCCTTAGTTGGAGTAAACCTCCAGGTGCGACCAATACTATGTGGATATTTTCTTCTGTCCTGTCTTCTTTTTTATCTCCTTTTCATGAAAATAACCAACAAAAAACTAAAACTCAAGTGCTCATGATGTCCCAATGGGATCTTCCTCAGTGTCTTGGTGTGCCACGAAACATCACATCTCCAGATCACTCTACTTGGCCTCTTCTCTTGCTGACGCCTAAAGGACGTGGAAAACATTTGAGGATTAAAATTGCTCAGCCCCAAATATGCATGAGAAATTAGCCCAAACACCAGTCTCCAGAAACAACAAAGCTAATGGTGTGATGTCACACCAAACTTATAGACAAACCTTCATCTTCCCTGGAGTCAGGCTAAAACTCTTAGAATACATTATAATTCAGTACCAACATCCTCCAAATGTTGGAAGGTCCCTGCATGCTATGACTGGAGTGAGGCAAAATCTGTCTTTCCTCTCAAAGCTATTTCATTAGCTTGCTAAGTTTTTCGAAGTTCTTTGGAGTTGTTTCTTTAGTTTAATATATATCTGTAGCAGGACCTTGTTGAATTCTAATATGTTATCTTGTAGCCCTCAAACCTTAATCAGGCCCATTAGTTGAGCTTATTAGAACAGATTTGTTTACCAGTTTATGAGAGAACTTAACTTTTCAGAAATAGTACATAGGAAAGGAAAACTTTCAAGGAAAAAGATTTAACAAAGTTTCCCATAAGGGTCTGGAAAATGGGAGAGCACTGAGTAGATTAGAATAGACTAGGTTGGTGTACAGGTAGACCCCCAAAGCTTTGTGACATCAAAACAAAGGTCATTCTTGCTTACAAAACAGTCCACATTCCTCCACATAATCCTGTAGGAACTTGGGCTGAAGATGGCAAGGCCATCTCGTGCTGGCTCTTGGACCAACTCGTCCAACACAGAACTTAAAAGATCACTTCGAGAGTTGCATCCTAATCAGGCATAGAAAAAAAAATAGCCTGGGGGAGCACACTGGTGAGGTTTTATGAGCCAGGTTTTCAATTATACTCCATTGGCCGGGAGCATAATCACATGACCCCACCTAACCTCTAGCGAGGCTGGAAGATCTAGTCTAGCTGTGTACCCAAGAAACCAAAGAAAGTAGATTTTGGCAAACAGCAATCCACAAGAAGACAAGGCCTGAGTGGGTCTTGGTTTCCAAGGTTTGGTATTTTTGAGGCAACTGGCATAACCTAGAGAAATCAGATGGGAGATGAAGTTCAATGTTAGCTATCCACTGCTCTGTAACAATTAAAACAATGCAATTTGATTTTTTGTTTCTGTAAATCAGGAGTTCTGGACTTGTTCAGCTAGGCAGTTCTGGATCAGGGTGTCCCATGAGGTTAATTCAGAAAATGGCTGGGGCACTAGTCATCTGAAGGTTAGACCGATCTTGGAGGATCCACTTCCAAGGGGGCTCACATGGCTGACAAGCTCGTGCTGGCTCTTGGACCAACTCGTCCTCAAGTGGAGCTTTCCTTAGAGCCCCTTTGTGTCTTCAAGACATTATCATGGGCTTTGTCCAGAGAGAAAGATCTAAGAGAACAGGGTGGAAACTTCACTGTCCTCTATGACCTAGCCTAGGAAGTCACCCCTGTCATCTTCTACAGGCCACATAGACCAGCCATGCTTCAATGTGGGAAGATAGTACATAAAGGCATGAATACCAGGAGGCAAAGATCATCTCAGAGGCTGGCAATGAAGGATTTTGAGGATCTATTAGAACCAACCCACTATCAACAGTTCTATCCATCATTTAGTGCCTGATTGATGATCTGTACAAATGAGCTGTATGCACTAAAAGCAGGCTAAGTCAATCTGTTCAAAGCTTGTATATCCATCCACCTACCTTGGGCATGAATCACTTGACACCTGAAACAAATTGCTGAACAGTCTTTGAAGTAAGCATCAGGAAATATTTCCTTACTCATTCTTATTCTTGCCCTCCAGGGAGCCCATGCCACCATCATAGCGGTCTCATCTGTCCCTGACCACCTGCCCAAGAACACACTTCTTAGATTTTAATCAGGGAGCCGCATGGTTGTAATTCTCGGCATTCTTTTCCTTGTAATGCCCATATCTCGCCAAGAACTTAAAATAGGAAATAAAGAAAATAGAAATGAAACCTCTTCTTCCTGTTTTCCCCCTGGAGTTTTTCATTATGAATAATCTAGAGTTCGTAACAGGAACACGGACACCTGAGGAGCCTGGTTATGCTCAGGTGCTAGACTTCCTAACAATACGGCGATTGTTGTGTGTAGTGCTTGTTAGACTTCTTGCATACAGAATAGTTAACTAGGAATCAAAAAAGATCCAATATTGGCATGGTGCCCAGTGGCAATAACTCCGAATCTAATACCATATAGGATATATCCAGTCACAGGCAATCTCCAGCACAGTCTGCCAAAAAACAAAACAACTTTATGCATCTAAACATACTAATTTGTAGCAGCTAATCTGAACTTTCTGAAATTTTGGTTGCTTTGAAATTTGTTAATCTCTGGATTGCTTGAAGCTACATGGGTGTGGGGGAGGGGTGCTAAAAAACCAGTGCCACCTGAATATCTTAACAAGGCAGGAGAAGTTTTCTCCTCTAACTACCAACTGGTCCACCTTAGCAGAACTCGGTAAGACGAAGCTATGGAAATGTAATTCCGTGACAACAAAAGAACAATCCTCGATAAGCAAAACATGGAGAGGGAGGGAGGCCAATTTCATGCCAAACTTGACAGGTTCAGCTGCCCGACAGGCCATGGACGTTTTCCTGGAAACTGCCTTTTCTCTCCTTTCTGACTGGCATGTGGACATGAATGTCTTTGGGTGGCATCTCCTGAGAGTCCCTCAGGTATTTCGCAGGGCCGTATTATTTTCATTGCCGCAATATCCATCTCACAGTGGAAAATGCTCTCAGTGTTGTTCATATGGCCTGGGCAAGAAAAAAGGGAATATTTCAGAAATTTTTCTGCAACCGTAAGTGATGACCACGCAAGACGACAGTGATGAATGCGCCGCGCACAGAGAGAAGCTTCTCTCAGAGGACTTCGCAGCCTGAGCTCCAGAAACGGAAGCTGCCTAAAGAGAAACTCAGATTGTCGTTATTTATGTATTTACGTATTTATTTATTTATTTATGCTGATAAGAAGAAAAATATTCGTCAAATCTGGATCAAATTAAAGTTGTTGCTTCTTCAAAGAAAATACTGAGTAAATATATTTAGGTGTCCCTTATGTATTTAGGATTATTTGCTGAGACAAGTATCTTCATCATAGCCTTTCCTTCATGTATAAAAATGTGTCCTGAAAGCTCCACGTTCTTTTCTTTTGTGCTTACCTCCAGCACAATTTATTTATCTGGCCATTTCTCGATAAATAGAACTCAAACGCATAATTCTTCAAAATTTCCTAGCGTCCATTTACAAATATATGCAAATTTGATTTATATGCTCTCTCAAATAGATTTAGCAGATGGTAAAGAAAAACCATATTTTGAGGTATCAGGTTCCTCCTCACCCTTAAGACGGAGACTTACATTCCCCTAACTGGACTAAAGCAGTGTTTAACTATCCAACTGTCACTATTATGTAATTTCAGCAACTTCTCTAGAAGAATTTTTCTAGAGTTTCTGTGTGCATGTGAAAAATGGCAGCATGAACAATAATAAATGTCGATTTGATACTCTCCTTGGAAAGTATTTTTTTAACCCCAACATTTAGCCACCAATATTCTGTAAACTGGTTAAAAGAAATGCTGGAATAATTCCACCTTCCAGAGTAATTGCAGGATGTCAGATTCCTTCTGATCCTTAACTATGGGGATAAGGGAATGGGAATAGGTTCCTTGATGTCCTCAGGATAAAGTGCCAAACCAAAGAACAACAGAGTCTGTCAGAAAGCGTTGGCTCTCTTACCCCTGTGGACTAGAAAAGATGCATACAGCAGACTTTACACAGCAAGAGCTCCCTTCCTCCTCCAAACACACCACACCATCTCAAAACTTTCTAATTTTCTGTCTTGCACATTCCTTCTCTTGCCTAGAACACAGAGGCTCTTGCTGGCTCCTGTAGCAGGCTGACACTCATCCTAGCAAACTAGAGGGAACTACATGGTATCTCCCCTAAGTCATCTGTAGAAGTCTTAATGCTGGCGATGGACATATCACGTGCCTCTTTTATGGCAATCGTTGTCCTAAAGGGCGTTGTTTGTTTGCACTAGACTGTAAAGTCATCGAGGGCAAGGAATGTTAGCAGTGAACTCTCTCAGTGCCCAAGTTCAGCTCAGCATAGTACATGGTACATACTCAATAACTATTTGATAAAGAAATAGATAAATTTGGGACCACCTGGGTGGTTCATTCGGTTAAGCAACTGACTCTGGCTTTCAGTTCAGATTGTGATCTCAGGGTCATGAGTGGAGCCCTGCATTGCTCTGTGCTTAGCTCGGAGTCTGCTTGGGTTTCTTGCTCCCTTTCCGTCTGTCCCTCCTCCCTGCTCTCTCTCTCTCTCTCCCTCTAAAATAAATAATTTTTTAAAAATAGAAATAGACAAATTTTTATATTCTCCTTGTCTTTTCATATCCTTTATTATGTTACCTCTTTTAAGATAAAAGACCTTGTTTTGGAATTTTATAAAAGTTTCTTCATATGCTTCTATGGGCAAGTTTGCTCTTTGCAAAATTGGATGTCTTAATTTGCTTTCTGTCTAAATTTCAAGTTATATACTTTTTTTCAAGTTACATACTTTTTAACTTATAATGTGAAGTGCAACCATCAGCTTAAAATATGCAGGCATGCAACAGACATTTTAGTTCAGCCACTTGGTGCACAAATATGTCACACAGCCATACACACATGGTGGTAAATAGAATTATCCTAATGGAAGGTGGGGTCTCTGCTGTTCCCTAGAATCTGAGTGGGCCTGTAACTGCTTCAAAAAAAGAAAAGAAACAAAATGAATCTTTTCTTGAAATGTATCATAGACGCAATTACTCAGGCATCAAAGAGAACAAAACTTTGCCATTTGCAATGATGTCGATGAAGGTAGAGTGTATAATGTTAAGTGAAATAAATCGGTCAGAGAAAGGCAAGTATCATATGATTTCACTCATATGTGGAATTTAAGACACAAAGCAGATGGACATAGAAGAAGGGAAAGAGAAATAAAATAAGATAAAAACAAAGGGAAGCAAACAATAAGAGACTTAATTGTAAGAAAGAAAGTGAGGGTTGCTGGAGGATTGCTGAGTGGAGGAATAGGGTAATTGGCTGGTGGGCATTAAGGAGGGCCTGTGATGTGATGATCACCGGGTGTTCTATGCAACTGATTAATCACTAAATTCTACCCCTGAAACAAATAATACACTACATGTGAGCTAACTTGAATTTAAATAAAATCCAAAGAAGAAGAAGAAGAAGGAAAGGAGGAGGAAGGAGGAGAAAATATAAGTGCTAACAATAGAACTTCTACAAGAAGACATAAGAGAAAATTATTAGTGGCCATGGCTTCTGCAAAGATCTCTGCAATAAGACATGATGAGCGGGAACTCTCATGGAAAAAATGGAACTTCATCAAAATTAAAAACCTTTGCTCTTCAAAAGGTAGTTAAGAAAATTAAAGGTAGGTCACAGACCGGGAGAATATATTTGCAATATATATTTGATAAAAGATTTATATCCAGAATGCATAAGAACTCTGAAGACTCAAAAATAAGAAAACAACCGATCTAATTTCGAAAAGAGGGGGTGGTGGCACAAAAGACTTCAATAGATGCTTCACAAGAGAAGATATACAAATGGCAAATAAGCACACGCAAATGTTTATTAGGCATCAGGAAAACGCAAATTGAAACTACTGAGAGATGCCATTCATGACCACTGTGACTTATGGAAGGGTCTGATGATGCCAAATACTGGTGAAGGGGTTGGAACAACTAGAATTCTCATACCCAACAGATGAAAATGTACAATGTTTGACAATTTCTTAAATGTAGGCCTACCTCTTGACCCAGTATTTCTACTTCTAGGTCTTTGCCCAAGATAAATAAATACATTTGTTCACAAAAAAGAGTTGTTTATATCAGCTTTATTCGTAATAGCCAACTCTAAACAACACCTAATGTTCAACAGGAAGACAGAAAAATCAGTTGTAGTATACAAATACAATAGAATAATATGCATTAAAAAGAAATGAACTGCTCACACACACCTCATGGGTGAAACTCAAATACATTATGTTTAGCGGGAGAGGTCAGGCAAAAAAGAGAACAGATCTCATGATTCCCTTTATGTGAAGTTTAAGATTAACCAAAACTAATTCATAGTGATAATTATCTACAACAGCCATTGCCTCTGGTGGGGTTGAGAATGGACATCAGGGAATTTTCTCAAGATGATGGAAATATTCTTCTGATGGACATGGAGATAGGTTCCCCCTGAAAGGCCCTGTTGTCTCGGCACTGAGGGTGCCCTCGGTGAAGAGTATTAAGCTATCAGCCTGTTCTATGATTTTCAACATCTTCCCATTGCCCAAACTCAGGTTCCCTACCTCAGGCCCTACATGATCTGACTCTAAACTTCTAAAAGGGCACCTCATGTTGTCCTCCTCTGTGCTTGTTAACAAACAGCCAGCTTGGCTGGCAAGATGCTTTCAACTCCCAATTCCTTCCATTGCCCTCTTTTCTGGACCCTTCTGGCTCCTTCAACTCAACTACCCTCCTTGTGCGGCCATCTTGGACCACTCTATATCACTGATCTCCCTGCACATTCGCCATCGCTGCAGATTTCTCCCCAGAGCTTCTCTTTACAGAATGACTGATTGTAGACCTAGTCTGTTTTCATCACTATGCTGGAAGCTCTAGCCAGGGACTAGTCTGCATACTGCTCTTTTCCTAGCCTCTAGCATGATGACCGCCACACACACCTGCTTACTGTGTATGGTCCAATGTAATAGAGAGATTGGGAAGCGGTAACCATAATTGTAATATCTTCCAAAGGCACACATCTTCGCTTTCTTTAAATTAAATTAAACTCAACCTTAAGCCCAGATCCTGCATGGATGGTGGGAAATACAAGGTTCATGAACACTGACTCTTGGAGACGGGGGGCAAGTATGCTCTCTGATTCTTCAGCACCCCCAGGTCCTCAGCTGGGCACCTCCTAAATCACCACCTGTGACCTCATTCCACTCTCATGTGAGGTCTTCCACATCCTCTGGTCCCCGCTGACACTGATCCTTGCGGGCACAGCATCTCTTCACTTCCACTCTAGGGCTGCTAAAATAATCTCTTCAATGGTAAGAAACGTGTGCAAAAGAATAAGAGCACTGACTTCAAATTCTTTTCTGAGACAAGGGAGGTCACCCCATAGAAGTGGTGAGGGAGAAAGAAATACAAGAGGGAAAAACACAAGTTAATTACTTAATAAACTGTTTTTCCATAGGGAGAATAAAATGACTAAATGAGCAAGTAAGTGTATCCAGGTCACTAAAGCTGATAATTTGCTATTATTAGAGCCATCGGTTGTATTGGCCACCATTACAATGGCATAGCCACTTGTTACAGGATCATGCACAGGCTTACCACTGCTCTCAGTACAAAGACCAAAAGCCTTAACAAGGCATACAAAAGTTCTTAACATGGTCTGACCCCAGGCTTTTTCTCCAGTCGTGCTCCCCCTAACTCTAAGGCAGTAGTTTTGAGTTTTACTATGCATTAGAATGCTCTTGGGGGGACGCCTGGGTGGCTCAGTTGGTTAAGCAGCTGCCTTCGGCTCAGGTCATGGTCGTCCTGGGATCGAGTCCCACATCGGGCTCCTTGCTCAGCAGGGAGCCTGCTCCTCCCTCTGCCTCTGCCTGTGCTCTCTCTTCCCCTCTCTCTCTCTGATAAATAAATAAAATTAAAAAAAAAAAAAAAAAAGAATGCTCTTGGGAACTTAAAAACAAAACAAAACAAAAACCAGAAAAATAAAAGTCAATCCTATCCCAGAATGATGACAGCTGAGTCCTAGAGATGCTGCCCAGGCCCTGGTACTTTTTTAAAAATCTCCCCAGGTATAGTCAGGGTTGAGAACTCTTGCTTCAAAGTCTTCAGTTATGAAGGCATTTTTTTCCTACTTGCAAAGTAGAATGATTCTTCTCAATTTTTCAGACTAGGACAACCAACTGGCATTCACTTCTAGCTTTTTCTGTTTGTTGTAAATGACCAGTAATTGTCATGCCTCAGTCTACCCATCTTAGAGAAGTGTTTCCTGCACAACCAAACAAATGTCTCTTGTTTCATGCATCTTCTTTAGATCACTTGTCATAGTTTGCAATCACTCTCTTGTGTGATTTTTAAAGAAATTAATGTCGGGGCACCTGGGTGGCTCAGTGGGTTAAAGCCTCTGCCTTCGGATCAGGTCATGATCTCAGGGTCCTGGGATCGAGCCCCAATCAGGCTCTCTGCTCAGCAGGGAGCCTGCTTCCTCCTCTCTCTCTGCCTGCCTCTCTGCCTACTTGTGATCTCTGTCTGTCAAATAAATAAATAAAATATTTAGAAAAAATATTAATGTCTATTTCCCATATTAGATAATTGTATCCAGAGCTTAGGGCTTTGTAGGAAACAACAATAATTTGTAGAATTTCTAAATAAACACATAAACATTCCTAAACAAATGAAAGGATGGATGAATGTGGGAACCCGGGAGCATTACGCTTAGAGCATAAAATCAAGTACATAGTATATGATAAAGACAAGACAGAATACTCTTTTTTTAAATCAAGTTTGAAAGGCCTTAAAAACACTTTCATAGATGGTAAACTAACAAGCTTAGTGTTCAAATACTTGTGATTTTAACATTTATATCAAATAACATCTATGAATATTTGACATTTTAATTATTTAAATTTAATTTTCCAACTTGAATAAAGAAAACAGTCTTGTAGAAACAGAAAACCTTGGCTTGTCACTGAATGAAGAAAGAAAGAACTTCCAAAGCATTACAAACTACGATATTTTTACCTAGGTGCAAAAGTCATCCCTACAAACACCATAAACATGTCAAAACAAAGTTAGAGTATCCTCTCCGGAAATTTTTTAGGAGATGGAAAGAGTTTCTGGATTCTATAAGACAATGTTTTGATCTTTTGTTTACTCAAAAAAAAAAAAAAATCTCAGTTCAGACGAACCATGGGTTTTCAGAGAAGTCCTTGCTTAATTTGAAGTATATCTTTTAGAATTTTATATACTGGTCCAAAAAAGTCTTTATAAAAAACCTATAGAATTTTACTCGAATGTCTTTTTCTCCTTTCTTTAAAATGTGTTAGTATTAAGAGTGGTTTATCACTTGAACTCCAAGTATGAAAAATATTTCTATTTCCCAAGAACTCCAAGATTAAGAAACTGCCTAAATGACAAAATTATAATGTGTAGGTTGAGTCATCATTTAGTTCTTAAGGCGATTTCTTTCTTTCTTTTTTTTTTTATCATTAGCCTTATGAGTGCTTTCCTATTTGAGTCCCTCTAATCATAACGTCTATGGCAGTTACATTAGAAAATATCAGATACTAATTTTATTTCTTTTAAAGATTATGGCCGGGTATCTCTGTTCTATGCTTTGCAGATACGAGTATATATACATTTAAGAAGTGCTATTTGCAAAGTCCCCAAGCAGCTGTTTCTAATGTTCTGCTCCGTGTGTCGTGTTGATGAGCCGCACGTGGCCGGCGTTCACGCCCTGTTCAGAGGGAGGCGGTCAGAGGCTCTCCCCAAGCCCACGATCGCCCACCTCAACCAAGGGATTCGCTGATGGCATTTCTTAAGCTGCTCTGATGACCCTCCCCACCGCCCCCAGCTCCTGCCCCGGCTGACCGTGACCGTCGCAACGGTTGCCCGAATTGCACGTATAGAGGACATTGTACGCAGTATTTAAGAAGCAAACATTACCGAGTGCCTTCCGTGTGCCAGACACCGCGGGGAGCCCTGGGAAGACAAAGGTAGATGGAATTTTCTCTCTTTTCCGTCAAGGCGTTTGTCTTTACCAGGTTGGCAACTTTGTAGTCGTTGGAAGCCGACACCTGTCGGCCTCCTGGTGAGGACCAGGGTATCTCACTCACATAAACAAACGCAGTTCTGTGCTTTGAAACAGCCCTCTGGGGTAAGGATGATTTTCGTTTCATTTTGCAGATGGGAAAACTGAGGCTCAGAAAGCTTGTTTGCTTGCCGATGAGCGAGGGACAGACGGTCACCGTGCTCTCGGGGGGAAAAAAAGTCCCTGGAAACTAAGAACTCAGAAGAAATGGCAGAGGGTGGGGCCAGGCGGTCTTGCAGAAGCCTTGCTCATTAGCAATTAGCAAAATTCCACTAAGAACACCCCGGGGGGGGGGGCAGTGGTAACAGTGGCGCAAGGGCAGAAACGTGCTTTTGAACATGGCAGAAGGGGCAGCGTGAAAACGCGAATGCCTTCCCAAGGGCTCCACATTAATAAATTGCTCACCGCTCTTCCCGGGGAGCCCGTGAGTTTTAACACGAGCTCTTCTTTTGTATTACAAGCGCGACACCCATTTTTCTGCTACTTGTACAGAGTCACTTAACAACAAAACGATGCAAATATTTGTCTCCAGGTGCTAGGCACCCTGTATTTCAATCTGAGGCTGGCGAGTACTAGCTTATGAGCCACCTCTAATGGTCCCCAGCATCTTCCCTCAATCTATATTCACATCAGTCCCATTTTCAAATGAGTCAAATGGGAAGCTGAAGTTAGCCAGTCAGGGCTTAACACCTCTGATTTATGGTCAGAAGTATCTTAATAGGATCATTCATTTTCCTTCGCTCGTTCAGAACATCTGATGTTACAAGTTTCTAGAAATGTTCGTGTATCCTCTGGTTCTGCAAAAATATAATCTTTATCTCCAAAAGTGACCTTCAAATGAGCAGGAAATGAAAGCCGGCCGTTCTTTTTCAGTCACCTTGCCTTGCTTTATTGATGTGTCATAATGGAAATCTTGAGAGCCAGGAATCTCAGAATTATTATGATATTTTAATCTTTTTGGGTTAAGTGTAAATGTGAAGGTGTAGGGCAAAAAGCATTAGTTTAGGCCTGGCTTTATGAAGTGTCTCTTTCTTGCCCTTTTTCTCCTTGTTCAGTTGCTTGAGAGAGGCTGTCTCTACTACGAATCTGCAGTTTCTGGCTTTTTGTGAACCTGGTCTTCTACTTCTTCGACTTTCATAAGTGATTCAATTTAGGAAATGGGCTGGAAGAACTCCAAACACCCCCCCACCCTCCCACCCCCATCCCCACACTTTTCCGTCTACCCTCCCCCTTCCTATTCCCTCACCTGAGTACCTCAGCACCAGGTCCCTTGTTTCTACAACATATTTTTATAAAAATATTTGCAAATAAACCTAACTGCAGTCTGGCTACAGATATTCCACTCTCACAAAAAACATGTCTGTTGAGCCACAGGCTTTGTTCAGTTTGAGGCTGCATGTTCTATGCCCAGAGCATTCTAACCTTCTAAGTAGCACAGGATCGTCAATGACCTCGCTCAAAAGCTAAAATCTTGCCGTTTTTCTACTTTTTGAGTATGAACTCCCGATTCTAAGCCATCAGAGTATGTATTTGTAACATACAACCCAGAATTAGTACTCTCAACTGTTCTTTTGTTGGGATGAATGCTTGCTAATGGATCAGTTGCTTACCTGGAATAATCATTTATTCCCCCGAAGTAGAAATAATTGCTGACTGCTTGATTTTAAATGCATCTCAAGGGCAATAAAAAATTAGGTTGAATTAGTGGATGTACAGAGCTGCTCTGGTAAATATAAAAATAACCCTTCTGACATCATGATTTCTGTCTTAGCCTCAAGATCACCCCCAAAACTGGTATTAACTGTGCACTGAAACTGAGTCTACCAGATATTTTTAAAATGTCTCCTCTCCCTTTACACATACTTTAGAAAAGAGGCTGTATTGACTTTATTTTTAATTGCTAAATTTCACCAATAAATTCTCCTTGAAAAAAAATCAAATACAGTAATGGTAATGGACAAAATGAGAAGTAAAAGCTGCCTCTTACTGATCTCAGTCTTCATAGATAACCACTTAAGACTTTGATTTGTATCCTTCCAAGCCTTTTCTAGAAAAGTAAATGTGTAGATAGGATATTTGAATATATTTAATAAGTATATGCTGACAGTATATTTCTATTTTAATATTTGTATTGTGTCCTCAGCTTCAGAGTTTCCATCCTTTTTTGAAGGCTGTAGATTGTGGCAATAACACCAGAAGGACTGTTTTGAAATTGGAGGGCTGACATCTTAGGTATGCACTTGGTCCATACTGAATGGATTAAACATGAGACACATTATATTTTAAGGTCTCAAGGAGATATTTTATGATCAGATTTAACAGACCACATACTCTTTCCTTTAGGGAGGCCATAAAATTCCCACATTATGAGAAAAGATCTTATACTCAAGTATTCAATTCTTTAGTTTAAGCCTGATTTTTCTTTTATTAAGATCTGTCAGTGGCACTTTGGTTAAGTTCCCTTCTGTGGCCAGACACTCCTTTTTTACATATTTGTTTTTATAATCCTGTGGTTTTTAAGAAGACGTAATTCTCATCTAAGCAAATGTAATAAGGAGCACTCTTTTGTTACTGAAAAAATCTACCTGAGTTAATAAGGTTGTCCATGTAAATCCATGAGTCCAAATCGTGACAGCTCAGTAGTAGACATCAAACCAAAAGGGAAATTTCCAGGGTAAAAAAGTAACTCTTGGGCGCCTGGGTGGCTCAGTGGGTTAAGCCGCTGCCTTCGGCTCAGGTCATGATCTCGGGGTCCTGGGATCGAGTCCCACATCGGGCTCTCTGCTCAGCGGGGAGCCTGCTTCCTTCTCTCTCTCTCTCTGCCTGCCTCTCACTGTACTTGTAATTTCTCTCTGTCAAATAAATAAATAAAATCTTAAAAAAAAAAAAAGTAACTCTTATACCTTAAACTAAACAGAAAAAAAAGAAGAAGAATTTGGTTTAAAGTCCTTTTTATTGACAAAGAAGGGAAGAAGGTAGGGGAGGTGGGATTCCTCCCATATAAATATGGGGTTAAAGTTAAGTCCAAGCAGAAGAGGCAAAACCTGAGTTTTCTTATTCAGATAAATTTCATCAGCTGAAGGACAAGCCATGAATAAACGCACATTTGAGTTTTATTTTCCACTGGTAGCCGCTTTAAGATTGCAGTTTCGTTCCACCAAGTACGATTTCAAAGTCTTTGTTTCCCTGAGTACACAACTGTCCCGTCCGACTCACTCTCAGTCCCTTTCAGTGGTAAGAAAACTAAAGTGCACAATAGCCACACAACAGCTTTTTATTTTGTTTTATTGTGTCTTTTCCAGTTTATTTCTATTGGCTATAATCTTAAGGCATCTGAATCAGTTGCTTTCCTTCTCTTTGTTAATGTCCACTAGAATCAGTCAAGTTTCTCACTGTCCCATAAAGGGGGACATAACGAGAATCAGTCTAGTTTCACTTTCTCTTTTCTCTTCTCTTCAAAATCAGAGTCAATAGTCAGCAGTTTGCGCTCCCATAAATCTTGTTATTGTTTATACCAACTCACCCTTTCTTGTGCTATTAGAACCATGGTGGCCATAGACCCCAGAGATTTGCTCATCTTAGAGCTCTAAAACTGTACCACTTTTATGACAACAGTAAAGCCTTGAGCTGTCACTTTCCCCCTATGACTGTTATTCACTGTGATTACTGGAATTTCTTTCTGGCTCATTCTCTCCTGTTCCCATCCCCCATTTGATCGTTTAAAAAAAAAAACAATATTAGAAACAAATAAGGTAAAGGACTAGCAATTAGCATTTTTAGTTGAGTTGAGCTGCATAAAATTCTGTGGCTGCATTCATAGAATCTGCATTCTATTTGTATAAACACACACACACACACACACACACACACACACGTGTCCCATTCCTATCCTGAGAATTCCTCAGCCCAGTGATCTTGTGGGCTTTAAGGGGGCTCTGAGAATAAGAGGGAAAAAGAAAAGCCTGGCCCTTGGTGTGCTTCAGTGACTCAGATGGTTAGGTATCTGCCTTCGGCTCAGGTCAAGATCCCAGAGTCCTGGGATCGAGCCCCACGTCAGGCTCCCTGCTCAGTAGGGAGTCTGCTCCCTCTTCCTCTGCCATTCCTTCCACTTGTGCTCTCTGGCTCTGTCCATCTCTCTGCCAAATAAATAAATAAAATCTTAAAAACAAAAACAAATAACATGGCCCTCTCCCTGATGAGGAACCAGCTATGGTAGCCACCATGATCCTTCATGGGCTACCTGATAGTCTGACCCATGGACCTAGGTTCAGGGGCAGAACTCTGCTGCTTCCTGCTTCTGAGATTCAGGCAAGATGTTACCTTCTCAACCCATGAGTTTTCTCACTAGAAACACCACAATCTACTTCACAGGGCTGCCGTGAGGAGCAAATCAAATGATATACGTGGAAGGGTATTATAAACTTGCAATCATACTCGAAATGTTAGAACTGAACAAGTTTGTAGATTAAAAGTGGGGGGTGGGGGTAAAGGTCTGAATGTGCAAAAGAAATAGAGCTCACCTGCCCAGGCATTTAAAAGTCATAGTCAAATTGTCCAGTGGGGTTTGAATTTCAAGACTGAGATGTGAGGGCACCTGGGTGGCTCAGTGGGTTAAGCCGCTGCCTTCGGCCCTGGTCATGATCTCAGGGTCCTGGGATCAAGTCCCGCATCGGGCTCTCTGCTCAGCAGAGAGCCTGCTTCCTCCTCTCTCTCTCTGCCTGCCTCTCTTCCTACCTGTGATCTCTCTCTGTCAAATAAATAAATAAAATCTTAAAAAAAAAAAAAAGACTGAGATGTGAGAGTATACCTTTACAAAATTGGAATTAAAAATTTTTTTTTTCATTTCTACAGTGTTGTAGAACAGGAAGGTATTGTTATTCTCATTTTATAAATGAGGACAATGGTATGAAAAAATTATGTCCTTTGCCCCAGGCCCCTTATTACTCGGAATCCAAAGCTTTCCAATTTTGACAGCCTAGGTATTTGTCTCGCAGCTTCCAGAGAAAGGAGAGGATTTATGTGGGAAGTTCATCCTGGGAAAGGTTACATGTTCTCTAATGTATGTTCATTTTGCATTAACACTTTGCTCTATCCCGGAATGGTATTAACTGTATCTTAAATTTCTTTCTGCACTTCCCGATTAAAATAAACCTGTTTTTAAAAATCTCATTGTAAAAAGGCATCGAGAAGCTGGGTCAATAAATAGAGAAGATAGGACAGAGAAACTTCCCGAGGGCTTAAATCAGCCATGCATCAGGTTGAAAGTTCCCTTTTCCCTTTTTCTTTTTCTTCTCTACCTTACTAGGCATAAAAACATGCAAAATGCAGTTTTTAAAATGAGCTTTATTTCAACGCTGTGGGATAGTAAAGGTTGTATTAGATCTGATCCTTTCCATTGAGTCATGGAAAAAGGGAGAGTTAAGAATCTATTCTCTTGCCTGCCCAAAAGAACTTTAAAAACATGTTTGCACTGGAAATTTCACTTGGGACAAAGCTTTGTCTCATTTTTTGACATGTCAGTTTATATATGAACAAAATAACAACATGCAGGTTGGATGAGATGAGTAATGTGTCAAGTGGACCTGTCTGGGAATGTCCAGTCATTTCGGTCTCCGAATCTTTTGAGGAAATTACTTAGCCTACTTCAGTTTTTCAACCAATATAGCAAATAATTGACCTCGGATGACTAATCCCAGAAGCTCCCAATTTATGAGGGGATTCTAAGAGTTGATATAAAAGTCAATTGACTGAAATTCGGAATTTCTTTTTTCTCTGGAAATATTTTTAAAAAACGCAGACTGGCTCTGTACCTGGTCTGCAAAACCTTCACCCCAGAGTGAATCAGGATCCCTAATGTTATTCCAGCAGAAACAGGCACCCCAGCTTCTTATCCATCTTTCTGTCCTGGCGGCATCAGTGTCAGAGGGAACGGAGTCTGGGGACAATGACTTCATCGAAGAACATGTGGAGAGATACTTCTGCGGCCTCGTGAATTTTTTTTCATGTGTTTGTCAGACAAAAATTCCTTTAAATAAGCCCTTCCCCACGTCTGACTGGGGAGCAAAGGGATGGCGTCCATAGGAACTAGGTTATGGTTTGCTTTCTCTGTTAACTTCTCTGCATGTGGATTGTTCTTTGGTCAGGCATTTATGATTTGGGGAATCACCATCAGGATGCCTAATTCCTATGGACAAAAGCCACGTGTATGCAAGTGGATGTGTTGAGAGAGTGACCTACACAAAACCAGAGTTTATTTCATTTCCCACAAGCAGTTATTATTTTCAAAACATCTTTCCTAAATTCCTTAGGACTTTTAAGTGGCCATTAAAAAAAATCCATTTGTAATCTATACAACCTAACAAGCATCAAATTTGAGTTGAGACATAAACTTTAACCTTTCATTTTCTGATAGAGGACTGATACTCGTTTAGTAACTTGTAGAAAGTTCCTTGTATTTCAAGAAAATGTATTCACAGTTGAACTTAGATGCTATGAAAATTTACTCTCAGCAGATGGCTCCAAAAAGAGGACAAATTAAAATTTACTGGTCTCCAAATGGATATAGTAAAATTAAACATTGGTTTTATGTAACCTTTCAGGGAAAAAAAGGAAAACTTGAAGGATTAGCCCAAATATTTGAGTGCAAATGGAGCCTTACCTTCACCCCAAACCCCTATCTTTATCAAAGATGCCAGTGATCCTTGATAAAGAAAAAAAAAAAAAAAGGATTCCTGTAGCAATAATAGCAGAATAAGTGAATCCTATTAGTGGATGATTATCTTAAACTAGATTTGGAATATATGCCGCTAGCCATGTTCTCTTCCCTCTTCTCCAGCATGTGGAAGCCCGGTTCTTCTCAGTTCCCGGGATGCTTTCCAAAGAGGGTGGGGAGGTAGGACACATGGCCACATACAAAGGAAGGAGTAGGAAGGAGTATTATCCCAACATTGGGATCTTTGTGTTGCAGAGTATTAACGAGATTACAGGTCATAATCTATAAAAGCTCCCCTGCTAGGACACTGCTTGACTTCTTTCCAGATGAAATCTCCTCAAACAAATCCTGAATCACAAAGATACTCTGTTTTGTGCCTGGAGCCAAAGGGGGCGGGGATATATATATATATATATATATATATATATATATATATATATATATGCATAGAGAAAGACAAGTATCCGCCAAGGGTAAAGAGCTAGATTGATGAGGTTCTGCGTTTATCACCTCTGGAAAAAAAAAAAATTGTTCCTGTAAAAGGAGCCAATTGCAACATTTAGGATGAAGTAATTCATCTAGTGATTCTTCTTCCATTTGAACTTTTCATTTCCTTGTGCTTTTTTATGGATGCCCAGTTTGAATGTGTCGAGATAAGGACATGACTTATTTATTGGCACTAAGAGCTTTTTATAAATTTAATGTAATTTATGGATTTTTAATAATCCTACTAATAGTTTCTTTACATGAGTTACCACTTTTTTTAAAAGCCAAATTTCACTTATGGTTTGTCTCCCTCCCAATCCCATCTTGTTTCATTTATTCTTCTACCCACTTAAGATTCACAGACCTGGGGATAAAAATATATGTATATAAAAAATAAAAAAAATAAAAAAAAAAAAAAAAAAAAAGCCAAATTTCATTTGCTTTATGACAGCAAATGAGTAAAAGAGAAAATTAGGGTTTAAATAGAAAGTTACCCACTTGGCAGCCCAAACCTGTCCTTTGGCTCATAAACCACTACTGATTGGGGGCACCCTATTGTTTTTAAGGGGTCCATGAAATGGACAGGATTCAATTGTTCTCATCTGCTCCCTCTGCATGCAGGCGGGATATTTATGGGAAAGCACTCTGGAAAAAAAAAAAAAAAGCTTTCCATTCGCAATGGAAAGGTCTGAGGTAAGGTGGTTGTAATCAAGCTTGACTTGCTAAATGGCCTCAATTTTTTAGAAACAATTTCCCTATTTTTTTACAAAGCTTTTTTTCCATCCCCTCCAGAGGTTAACTTTCTAATTCAAAGGATGTTTACTAGTATCCTTTAGTTTTTCACTCGTAAATTGTTTAGAACTTGTGTCTTGGGCAAATAACCTGGGGACATCTTTCAAATAATTCCAAGGTGGCTATCCCGCAACAGAAGGTCACTGGTCCCAGGATGAATATTCCCCAGACGAGGCAGTGTTCTTTTCCTTCACAGTACATCTCTTCCCTGCACACAATTGGGATGGCTCTGTGTGTTACTCTCATCCTTTACAGACCTTCTTGGCCCATACCTTCCAGGCTGATAGGCTCTTACAAGTGAGCTAATTCGAAAGGCTTCATTCCTCCCACGATGAAGTTTAGGTAGAGCTATGAGCCTCCTCTGGCTTTGATCACTTGTAGCCCTGAATCCAGCAGGCGACAAACAAGAGTGAGTGAGAAATAGAGAATAAGAGAATAAGAGACTCCCTCCCCTCCCCATTAGACCTGCAAGGCTGTTCCTGTGCTGGAATCTGACTACTTCTCCAGGCCATGGACAGTCTTCCTGGACTTCAGCCCATGCCTCCCTAGGGCTGTCTTTGGGGCCTACTTTGCCTGTCCTGATAAACTTGATTCCCATTCCATGTAAAGTTCATTTTTTCATAACAACTTTAGTGAGGGGTATTTGCATACAGCTCACTCATTGGAGGCACACACCTTGTTAAACTTGGTAATTATATACACTAATGTAACCTCCACCATGGGTAAGACATAGAGCAACTCCATGACCCCCAAAAGTTCTCTTGAGCATCATTGTGGTAGATGCCTTCTGATTCCCAGCCCAAACAATCACGGACTACTTTCTCTCACTGTGGTTTCATCTTTTCTAGAATTTTGTATAGGAGTCATATAATATGAATCTACTTATATTTTAATTATTTCACTTAGCCTAATGTTTTTATTTTATTTTTTTTATTTATTTATTTTTTAATTTATTTTTTTATTTTTTTATTTATCAGAGAGAGGGGGGCGGAGAGTGAGCACAGGCAGACAGAATGGCAGGCAGAGGCAGAGGGAGAAGCAGGCTCCCTGCTGAGCAAGGAGCTCGATGTGGGACTCGATCGAGTCCCAGGATGCTGGGATCATGACCTGAGCCGAAGGCAACTGCTTAACCAACTGAGCCACCTAGGCATCCCGCCTAATGTTTTTAGATTCATCACTAAGTATATGAATGTTTCTTTCCATGTTTTTGGCTGAGTGTACACCACAATACGTTTATCAGTACACCACAATACGTTTATCAATGCACCAGTTGACAGATTCATATTGATTTTTTTCTGCATCTTCCATCTCCTTTGAAACTGATTTGGAAGTGAATCTCTTAAGTTTCAGGGTGTCTGCACCAATAATTTAACTAACTACACACGTGTACCTTTTAGTGTAATAGAAAAGGTGCAAAGAAGCAGAGGGATCCACGGGGTCCTGAGAAATGAACCACATTCCAGTGAACTTATGCTGTCTGGGAAATGAAGTGTTACCCAGGTGTGGGGAATGAATGCCCTACTGGGGAGGTATGAGGCTCATTCAACATCTGATGGAATGGAGACATTGAACAGCTGGTTCTCTGCTATGGTCTGCCCAGATTCCTGTATCTCTTTAAGGCAAAGTTCCTTGGTTTTCCCCCTCCTATCTTATCTGTTCCTTCTAACAGGCCCTTAAATTACAGGTTAAATGGGTTATGGACCTTGTGCAGTTACTTAAACATGTAAGTCCTGTGGCAGTTTCTTCACACGTGCCCTAAAGTATTTACTATTTTTTCTATCTACATCAGTGTGGACATTTTAAAATCCGATGATCAATTATTTGAAAAGAATTGCTATTTGACTGAAGTCACCAGCCAATTTGATAAAAACTGGTTGATCTGTGCTGATAAAATCGAACGTTAGGACTTTAGTAGTGTTTTTCAAAATCGAATGTGCATAAAATCCCCAGATTAACAAACATAAAGTTTGTCTAAGCCCCCTTTCCTAGGTTTTGATTAAGAAGTTTGGGATAGTGTCTAAGAATCTAACAAACATAAGGTTTGTCTAAGCCCCCTTTCCTAGGTTTTGATTAAGAAGTTTGGGATAGAGTTTTAAGAATCCTCATTTTGTAAGCATTCCATGTGATTCTGAAGCAAATGGCCTGTAGATCTTACTTTAATAAGTGCTGGAATGCAAAAGATAAAAGTCTGGTCAGGAGGTACCTGGTTGGCTCAATCCATAGGGCATGCCAGTTCTTGATCTTGGCGGGGTCATGAGTTCAAGCCCCAGAATGGGCATAGAGATTACTAAAGAAAGAAAAACTGGTTATTTAACCAGCTGCAAACACGAGTGAGGACTCTCAGTTGCAACTGACCGAAACCCAAATCAAACTGGCTTAAAGGTGATATATATTGACTCACATAACTGGAAAGTATGGGATTAGAACTGGCTTCCATAAAAATCTGACCATCTGTTGGCTTTCCAAGGATGTCATCCAGACATGAGTTTTCACTCCATCCCTTGGATTTGTTTTCCACTATGCTGCTTCCTTCAGGAAGATCCTTTGTAAGAATTGGCAAGATGGCCACCAATAGTTCTATGCTTATATGCCGTCATCTCAGCAACTTCACTAGAAGGCAAAGCCCCAGGACTGAGTCTCATTGGACTGAAATTTATTATAGTCTCATCCCGCAAACAATCAGAATGCTCTGAATGGCCAGGCCAGAGTCAGGTGTTGTCTTCCACCTCCAATGTGTGTGAGTGAGTGAGTGTGTGTGTGTATGCACGCATGTGTGAATGTGTGTAAGCATATGTTTGTGTGTGTTGGGAGATGGAGGGCATAGATCAGCTCCAATTAAACCCCGTGGAGTGGCCATAGGGTAGCGGTGATTCCCTCTTCCACAACAACAAAACAAATCAATGTCTTATTTATGGAAAACTGCCCAAGCCTATGATATAGCACAGTTCATATCAATAGATGTTAGTAAAATACATTTGTCTCCAACTACCTGTACATATGGATGATCCTAGATTTCACCCTCCTAGTGACAGAGCCCTAAAACTAATTTGTTTTATATGGGGCTTAGCAAGAGCCTGCCAATGCATGCTTAATAAATACATTTTAATCTTGGTCATTAGCACTGCTATGACCAAGTAGCTTTCAGAAAGCTTACTCAAGAAGAGAAGGAGGGTACCTAATAAGACTGTTTCTGTGGATTAGAGTCTTTTGGATGGTGAGGATTATGCTTTTTTGAATTGTGCTTCTAAATTCATAACCTAAACTGCCATCTCTAACTCTGATGAGTGGGTGATGAATTATATGTAAGAAAAACAATCAGCTTAAACTCCCCCATCATTGAGAGGTGAGAGGTAAAGTCGGAGGAATTAAAAAACAAAGAGCAGAAATAATTGAAAGAGCCTGAATAAAGAAGACAAAGTCTACAAGCTGTGGTTAGAAATGAAGCCAGGATGATGGGAGGCGAGGGTCCTGATCTGTGTAAGAGTGGGCAGGCGATAGGACAATGTGAGGGAATGGGACACGCAAAACATTAGAAAGACCAGATTTGGAATTGTTGTGGGCAAGAGGCCAATAAAGCAGTTTTATCCACAATATTACACCGTGAAATAATTTCATAAAGGGTCATCAGTGAAGAACTTTAAGGCAAGGGTGAATAGTACACACATACACACACACACACACACACACACAGAACAGGGCATAAAAGACTGGCAGGAAATGGGAAGCCCATGGCCTGAAAGGTCTCTTTTGATCTCAGTTTTCTGTGATTCCAAAACAAATGTGTCTCCTTTGTGAACTCTTTCTAAGCAATGACAATTTGAGATTCAGGTCAATGTCAACCATGCCGGCCCTTCTCCCCGGACTGCTGTCGCGTACAGGTCTGGTGAGTCTTCATGGCTTATGACTCAGCAGGTTCAGGAAGTAACAACAGATGTCTTTTCTCTGTTTGTTCTAACTCCTGAGCAACGCCTCTTATAACCTAAAATTTTAAACCCAAGATGTCTAAAAATGACAAACTTCAGTTCAGAAGAGACTCAAAATATTTTGTGATTTATTGGTTCACATTTCAAACGTTCAGAGCATATGGCAAGGTTTCTGGTGGTATTACAAAAAAAAAAATTCTCTGGAAATCCTATGATCTATCAGAATTAGGTACTTTTATACATATATTTTAAAGTTACTGTATACGCATCTGTGTTTTAAGATCTTCCCCAGTGATCACTACATGGTATCATTGTGTGTACATCTAGTTTGTTTCTTGTTTCTTGACATTTTCTCTTAGATGAATTAACCATGCCTCCTACTTAGGGAAAAGCAAGTTCAGTGAAACCATAGTAAAGTAGATACCAAGAAAAAGACAAAAGACGTGAATGTGAATTGAAATGACTTTAAGGGCAGGATAGAGGATGACATCAGCATGTTGGCAAGAAATAGAAACATACAGCAGGCTAGACTGTCTGATGTTCTGTCCAGGGTGGAACAAATGAAGATAAAGGCAAATGCAAAGCTCTAGCAATAAATACGAGTGTCTAAAACGTGACCTTCACAGTTATTAGCATATTTGTTTTCTAGCATGGAGGAAATTATTTAACATATATGATTCATATTTCACCTCCCTCTTTTCTCCTCCGTGCCCTCGTCTCTATCAGGTCTGCTCCAGCTCTATTCTGCCACCCATCTATTCACCCAGAAGATTCTTTTGAAACACATATTCTGTAATAACTTCTCTTCTGTCTTTCAGGGCCCCTTCTTCCTCAACCTAACTGAAAATTGACTTTTACTTGACCATGAAACCTTCCTTTTTGGTTACTTAGTGGCTTTTTCTCACAGATGAGAGTCCTAGATTCCTGCAAGAGAGCAGGTCTGCCACAGGGCTTGCCCTGAGTTGGTATTTTTTTAAATTAATTTTTAAAAAAGATTTTATTTATTTTAGAGGGAGAGAGAGAGAGCATGCACACGTGAGTGGGGGAGGGGCAGGAGGGCAGAGACTCTGAAGCAGACTCCCGGCTCAGTGCGGAGCCAGTCGCAAGGTTCAATCCCGTAAGTGTGAGATCACCATCTGAGCTGAAACCGAGAGTAAGACACTTAAACGACTGAGCCACCCCGGGGCCATGAATTGGTATATTTTAAGAGGCAATCTGAGGGAACAGGGTGGGGTCCTGAGATGGATGACCCCAGGAAGGAGGGGAAAGCTAGTATAAAGATGCTTTCTCAAACTGATCCCTGCTGTGGACTAGAGGAGAGCAATCCACATGGGACCCTCTGAGAAGCCTTACAGTTAGCATCTCAGAAGTGTTCGCCCAGTGGATGGAAGAAGCGAACATGTGTCTGCCAGCTAAGTGTTGGACAAATATTGTCCTAAGTGGTGTTACCTCCCTCTATTTTTGGATTGCATATAAGCAAAAGCCACGTTTTATTGTCAGAAAGGCCTTGGGGTAGAAGGTAAGGGCTGACTTGTGTGCTTGAGCTGGGATGCTGTCAACTTATATCTGTGAGTAGGTGATTGCTAACAGCAATTTCTGAATTAAGCTGTGGCCAAAAGGGATAGGAAGAGAGGGACAGGGAGTGTTCTAATTAAGGGGCAGCCACTTCTTTAAACATTGCTGCACCTGGGGCACTGTTCTAACCTTACCCAGTCACTGATTTTCTGGAATCCATCACTTCTCCCTAAACTACTCTTTCCCTCACCTCAGCTTCCAGCCACCAGGATGCTGTTCAGCCTCCTCAATGGCATTAAAGCCTGGTCTTCCTCTACCGCCCGTGTCTGTCCCCATTTTCCATGGCTTCAGTATAAATGGCGATGACCCTACAATTTCTTGGTCTTAAAGCTCCTCATCTTTAGGCATCACGTGACTTTAGCTAGCCTTGGCTCAGCCACACCTGTGACCACACTGTCACCTAGGCGCCACCCCTGTACATCTTGAACACATATTTTGTTTGTTCTTGATAGATAATCTACTTGCTTCATCATTCCTTCTGCTCATCACTTTGTTCTCCCTATCCCCTCAATACTTCCTTTTTCCGTACCCCATATCCAAGCAACTCCTATTTTTTTTTGCTCCCTCACCTAGGCTTGACTTCTTGAAATGAACAATAGTCATGTCAATAACAAATGAGATACACCTCAAAATCTTATGACTCTTTTTTACCTACTCTCCACTTCCTTGGTTCTATATCCTTGGTTTATCAAAGGATGCTAGAGAAAAATCCCAAAGCCATGATATTAATCTCAGCTACAAATTCATGCTCTTTCTTCTTTGCTTAAATAACAACCTTATTTTATTTGTTTAATTTTGAATTTCTAGGTGAGTACGTTCCTTACATGCCTTTTCTACATTCTCCATGCTTCTATCTTAGCCCTATTACTCATTCTTGGTAGATGGCCTTGCTTCCTACTTCACTGAGTCAACAAAAAATGAGCGAGAAAGACTGATGTTATAAAGACCAATACTTCTCAACCTCACCTACTTCCACCCCCAAATTTGTACCATTAGCTAATCTCTTTCTTTGGTTCTGTCTCTGAATAAAAACTAGCCCACCTCCCTGTAGGCTAATTCTACCCTTTGGGGTAATACTATCAAAAGTAATGCAACAGGCTCTAATCTATTTGTGTCAGCATACCAGCATGCTCAAAGTTCTCCAAATTTTCCATGGCATTTCTCTTTGATTTGTCACCATCCTGCTACACCAAACCATGGCTAAATACAATGCGTCCACATTTTGAAATAAATTGGTTTCCTTCCTGTTGCTTCCTAGAGGAGTTCTCTTCACACCCCACCTGGTCCAGAGCACTAGTATCCTGGCTGGTCTTCAGGATGCTGTTGTGGTCATTACCTCCTACAATCCCTTTCATTGATAACTAATGGAATGTTTATAGTTTCAACTTTGAGTGGTATTTGGGACCTCTGTAATCCAGCTTCTCACATACCCACACATGCCTCAAACTTTTCTTTAATGTGGGAGGATGTTCCTTAGCACATCCTGTGTCTGTTACTTAGAATATCTCTCCCCTCCTTTGGACTATCCACACTCTACTCATTCTCCACAAATTACATCAGTGTGGATTAATCTTTCCCTTCCTCAAATGTCTATTGTGTAAGCAGTTTGTAGTATATTTGGTTGTACCTTACTTTTATTATTTTTTATTTATTTCTTCTGTTTTGGACCTGTCTTTCAAGAGAAAGTATCCTTAGGAGCAAGGACTTTATCTTATACGTCTTTTGTCCTGACAATGGTGGCCGCTCATTAAGTACTTGCTACAAATAACCATTGACTTCATTTCAATGAGTCAGAGCTTTTCATTTGAAAAGGAACCTAGGAATGGGCACCTGAATACCAAACAGTATAAACCAGCTCTTGAAAATTCATGATTGGAATGAATTGGTATAATTAGGATTAGGATCATCTTCTTGTTTTTTTTGAATGTTGGTTGTGAGTGACCTAGCTTCCTGGGAGTCTTGGACCATGGAGATCACCCTGAAATTTAGTTTCAACAAAGTTAAGTGCCTAAATCTTGATCCAAAACTATGTTGATGATGAAATAGAAATAGAGTCTGTGTCTACACATCGTAAACACTCAAACTGAAATACGAAAATATAAAAATTTGGAAACATAAAACTTTGACTGTGTTTTAAGGCTTTTATGTAGATGTTGACAGCAATAATTTTGGAATTTAATGTAAATATTTGTTTGGGGGCACCTGGGTGGCTCAGTCAGTTAAGCATCTGACACTTGATTTCAGCTTGGGTCACGGTCTCAGAGTCATGCGATCAAGCCCCACATCAGGCTCTATGCCCAGTGTGGAGTCTGCTCCACAATAAAGCAGGAGGTAAATCCTGCTTTACATTTGCTTGCAGTTCTCTCCTTCTTCCTCTACCCCCTCCCTACCCCAGGTTCCATGTTCTTCCTCTCTCTCTTTCCCTTTCTCTCTCTCTAAAATAAAAATAAATAAAATCTTTAAAAATAAGTGAATATTTGTTTGGAATTTATATAAATCAGAGATAAAATAAGAATTTAACTCACAAATTTTATGTCTGTGGATGCTTGAGTCATTAGGGTAAAGATAATTTCAATAAATAATACTATAAATCTCTCTCTTTAAGACATTCAATAAATATTGGTCTAGCCTAACTTCCAGCCTCATACAAGAATCCTCACTGTAACATTCATGCCAATCTGTTTTGACAATGCTTCTTTTCTTGATAGGAAGCTTGACTTCTCTTCAGGTAGCACACTACATTTGGGGACAGATTCTGTTTTTAAAGAATTTTTTCATCATTTTATTTTGCAGAAGCTATGCAAGTTTAAACATCTCTATATGCACATGAGTGCAGTAGGCCAACTATGGCACAGTAGGGAATGGTGGGGTCTGTGGTGCCTGGAGGATTCTACTCTGCTCCCGCTGAATGCTGCCAGGGGAGTGAGGGCCCCATGTTGCCAAGTTGTCTTATGACTCAAGAGATACCAAAAATCTCGATAGTTCTGTGAAATCTGTGGCTTTTCAACATGATAACTAATTCAAAATTTTAGAAAAAACACTGTGAACAAGGGCAATAGATTACACATCTGTTGGTTAAACCTAGCCATAAGCCCTTCATATTTTTAACTTCTGAGGTAAATCCTGCTTTACATTTTTACCTCTGGGGAAACAAAACATGTATTGAATTTATAATCTTTTACTTCAAAAAAGGGAAAAAATTCAAATATTTAGGGACAACTATTGTTCTCCATATTTACCCCAGCCTTCTTGAAATTCCTTGAGCCTTTTGAACCCAAAGTACATTTAAGTTCAAAAATCAGTTATGCTTGTTGATGTTGAGAGTCCTGATTCAGAGAGTTTCTTAGTGCAAAAGAGCAATTTCTATTAGGATTGTTTTGCTTAGGTCTAGTCCTTGGTAAACTGTTCATTTCAGGACTCCCAACTTTATGTCATAAGCAAATTTCACAAGCATAGCTTCTACATTCTTTTTAGATCACTGATTCAAGCTAAGCTGAGCTTTCCTGGTAGACCAGATGACTGTGCAATGGTTGGCCACTAGTCATGCTGCAAAGACCCAGAACCAGCTGGTATATTTCTGAAAGAATAACTAACCTTTCCAAATTATTCTTTTGGTAGCTAAACTTTCTCATTCTTCGCAGGAAGCTATCAAGATGAAGTTTATAAAAAAATTCCATCAACACAAATGCATTGTAGAAATTATTTTCCTTATTTAACAACTTAAATTACACTGAAAAAGGAACTTGGGTCAGTGATATAGTGTTGTACAACTCAGGGGGCTTCATTCATATTGTCTTTTGCTCACAAGTCCAAGTCCAGCCCTAAACATAACTCATAGAATACAGTGTGGCTGGTGCCCCCTGGAGTTGTGCATCTACCACAGCCCTTAATGAGGTCAATTTAACAATAATACAATAATACTCATTTTTTTTTCTTTTTTTAAGTAGAGGGTTGAATTTTTTTTTTTTTTAAGATTTTATTCATTTGACACAGAGAGAGAAAGCACAAGTAAGCACAAGTAAGCAGTAGACAGAGGGGGAGAGAGAAGCAAGCTCCCTGCTGAGCAGAGAGCAGCGCTCAGTTGCCGGAGGTTAACACCCAACTGACAGAGCCACCCAGGTGCCCCTTTTTTCTTTATCTAAAAAGGCTTCATGCCCAACTCACACCTTGAACTCACAACCCTGAGATCAAGACCTGGAAGCCCTGCCAACAGAACCACCCAGGCTCCCCCACTTCGGCAATAATACTCTTGACCCATCTCCACACATATGCTAGCTCCTGGTGAGCATTTTCATAGGCCAGGCTTAAAAAAATAGCAAAAACAACAACAACAACAAAATACTGATTCAACTATTTATTGGCCTCAGACACACTTCAGAATGTTTCTTTGATAAATATTTCAGTGACATTTGAATTTATACAAGAAATTATAATTTGGTTATATAATCAATTTTTAATCTTAGTAAATGCTATGGAACCCCAGAGAAAAATCTAAATATTTCTGGCATTCCATATATATTACTCACTCACACTTAATAAACGTCGTCTGTTGTAGTTAAGATGGTCTATTTGAGCAAGGATTGCTGAGTACTTTAGTAAAGGGCCAGAAAGTAAATATTTTAGGATTCGCAGGACACATATGGTCTTTGTCACATATTCTTTGTATTTTTGTTTCTAGCAGTTACCAGTGTTTTGATGGCTGGTGATTTAATAAACAGTAAGTATTTTTTCACTTTCATATTTTGTTTGTTTCTCTTTATTTTTGGTGCGATATGCATACACCATCCTGAGTTGTTTTCAGTACGTAGTCATGTTGAGAGCCTTACAATTACCCAGGGAAATATGTTGTTCTGTTGTCTCTATGGTTTAGCCTCGAAAGCTAAAGCAAAGCAGAGGTTAAGCAACTGACTGAAGTCTTCATGATGATGTTGTTTTTACAAAGAATGTCTTAAAATTGTATCTTATGTGTATTAAAGGGTGAAAATAAGTGTAACGTGGATACAGGGCATTGTTATTTATTTCTTTATAAGATAAAATGGCCTTAGCCTTTTCCATTTTTCTCCTTTGGACCACAGAATACAACTGCAGATGTGTGTGTTTTCACTGTATTTTGGAATGATAAACTGATATGAAAATATTTTAAATAGCATGCCAAAAATGTCTTCACTGAGCACAAAATGGACAAAGTCCAAATGTTAGTTTAAATTTCATATTATCTACCAATCTTCCCAGCAGAATCTGAAAGATGTTATTGTTTGAGTCACGTAGTTCCTCTGAATAATCTTTGCTTCATAAACAGTTGGCAATCCAAACTCCATATTTTTCCATTTAATGTTCAAAAGAAACTTGTTTTAAGATCGTTTTAATCAGCATATCGGTCACCTTCTTTTTTGACCATTTTCCCCCCCTTTGGGCTTCACTTTTTGGTACTCATGATTTTTTGACTTGCAACCTTAAACCGATGTTCATTTTCTCCCTTCACACAGCAATTTCCCAGTCACCCAGGCTTGCAGCCCCCAGTTTCCTCTAAAACTGAAAATTAGTGGTGGTTTTTCCAAAAGCTGTAATTTTTACATTAACCTTGTTTCTTCTGCCTTTTTTTTTTAAGACTTTATTTATTTATTTGACAGACAGAAATCACAAGTAGGCAGAGAGAGAGGAGGAAGCAGGCTCCTCACTTAGCAGAAAACCCGATGTGGGGCTCGATCCCAGGACCCTGGGATCATGACCTGAGCCGAAGGTAGAGGCTTTAACCCACTGAGCTACCCAGGCGCCCCTTGTTTCTTCTTTTAATTGGTATTTTTCTGTCAGACAATGATGTGGAGCTGCTGGTGGTGGTCTTTATTTTGAGAATCCTATTTCAGTGAAGCTTTTGTGAAATAAAGGCTGGAAAGGCAAATACTTCTTAAGGCTTCTGGCCATGGGGTGAATAAGAAGGAAGAAGGGGAAGAGGTAGGGGTATGGGAGGGAGCACGGGTAGCACGGGAATGTCCTCACCAATTCAGGAAGTAGAGACCAGTCAGAAGCCTTGGTCAAAGGGTTTCTTCATGTTTAAATATGAAGCCCTGACTAGGGCCCCCATAAAACTGAGTTGCTAAAAATATCCCCTCCCCTCCCCCTGCCCTGACCCCTTCTGGCCACTGAGTCTGAGGACAGCTAAAGAGAATTTTCCTTCAACACATGCATGATACACATTCAAGAGGAGAACCAATGGCTGAGAGAAAGTGACTATATTAAAATCCCTTTGAGGCAGATGAGTAGGTTTCCGCATTTCTTATCTTTTGTTGGTTTCGCTCTCTGTGGGCTACTGTGGGACTCCCTCTGTCAGCATTAATTGTCTCCTCTTTTTCAATGTATTGCAGTTAAACGGTTTGTCTCTTGCAAGAAACTTAAAATAAATCTTTTGAGGAGTGTTCCCCTCAGCTAGACATGGTTTGAAATAGAAAGTAGCATAAAGGAATAAGTCATATGGGATTTCAAATCTAAACCCCTTTTTATTTTAATTTGGACAAAGAAAATGGGCTAGAGAATTAGAAGATTTAGGTACTGTTCTATTTGATCTTCAAATTTTAATTTACTTAACAAATTATAAGCATTCTTTCAAGTATGACAAATAATTGTTCCCATCTTAGTTCTCTCATTTTATACAAACTACAGCTGAAAGAAAATGTGCTAAATTTCTCTACAATTTTCAATATTAAAAAACCTGTTTTTTTTCTATACTGTTTCAGTGTTTGAAAGTTAGTTTTTTCACCCCTTTTCTCCCTAGTTTCCATGGTTTTAAACCTCTGATGGTGTTAAGTTTAAAATCTAATTTTAAGTATTGGTTTTTCTGCCTCAGTGTTTTATTTGATAAAACTCTGTTATTTTTAGCATGGTAATCTAATCAATAAGACATACTTTTACCAGATTACAATAATTAGAAGACATCATTTACAATAAAATCAACATAGGTCTATCTAGAAGTAAATATTTATGTAAAGAGAATGCTAATAATGAGAAGAGTTTTTAAACTTTTGTTGAGGTCTAAGGTACATGCAAGAGTAGTAGGTATAGAACACTATGAATTTTTACAAACTATTCTTATATAATCAGCACTCAGATCCGGAAGCAGAATATTATCAGCATTCCTAAAGCTACTCATTCTTCCACCTCAAGGGGTAACCCCTTCCTGTCTTCTGACAGGATGGAATAGTTTTGCCTATTTTGGAACTTTCTATAAATTGAAACATTCTGTATGTACTATTTTGTGTCTGACTTCTTTTGCTCAACCTTTGCTGGTCAGATTTAGTCATGTTGTACATAATTGTTCTTTCATCTTCCTTCTGTCTTGAATATTCTTTTATTTATTTATCCATTCTCTTGTTGATGAATTGGGGGGTAATTTCTAGTTTGGGGTTCTGTTTTGGAAAAACTTCCAGTTCTCCTCCTGTGTCTTTCTCTTTTACTTTCCATAGAACACTTCACTTCTGGTCCCCATATGTGTGGGATTTTTCCCCACACCAGGCAATTCTGTGACACCAGCTGGATGTCCTACCATTTAACTCGATTCTGACAGTATCTGCTTGGGTATAGCATCAGACACCACAGGTTAATGACTCAGTCTCATGAGCCTTCCTCTGCCCTCCCTCCTCCTCCCCAGCCGCCCCTACCACACACACTTTAGGTGCCAATCACAAGTACTGTATCCCCAGGTTACCCACAACTTCTGTCCAACTTGGCTACAAATCAGAGGTTCCAATGACTTCCTTCCTCCCCATTGGATTTGATTATTTGCTAGGACAGCCACAGAACGCAAGGGAAACACCTACATTTACCAGTTTATTAAAGAATACGACTAAGGATACAGATAAAGAGTTAGCTCAGGGCCAACTCGGGAAGGTTCCAGGTACAGGAGCTTCAGTCCCCATGGAGCTGGGGTGCATTGCCCTCCTCGTATGTAGATGTCTTCACCAACCTGGAAACTCTCCAAACCCTGCGCTTTGGGGAGTTCTTGGAGGCTTTGTCATGTAGGTCTGTCAGTCACTCACTGTCTTCAGCCCCTCTTTCCTCTCTGGAGAAGCTGGGGAGAGGCAGAGCTGAAAATTCCAAGCTTCTAATCAAGGCTTTGATATTTCTGGTCACCAGGACCCTATTCAGAAACCTACCCAGGGGCCCACCCAGAGCTGCTTCATTAGAACTAGAGATGCCCCTTGTGCTCTTATCACTTAGGAATTTGCAAGGGTTTCAGGAGCCTGCAACAGGGTCTGAGAACAAAGACCAGGTATTATAAGAGATATCCAAGGACTCTTCTCATTTAGGAGATTATAAGGGGTTTAGGAACATTTTTCTAGGAACTAAAACTAAGAGCAGACCTGTATATATGTATATATATATATATATACATATATGTACATATATAACATATAACTAAGAGCAGACCTGTATATATGTATATATATATGCATACATATATACATATATATACATATATACAGGTCTGCTCTTAGTTTTAGTCATATACTAGAATGTTCATGCACATGATTTGTATATGACTTTTGGTTAATAGGTTGATGTGTTTCTGTTGGGGACTTCCTGAAGGAGGAGACGTTGGGTCACAGGGCACACATGTTGTGTGGATGAGACACTGCTAGTTCCCTCCCATGGTTGTACCAGTCTACAGCCCCACCAGCAGTGACTGAGAATTGAGCCACATGGCGGCTGGCACTTGGTCTTTTCTGTCCTTTACATTTTAGTCACGCTAGACAATGTGTAGTGGCCTCATGCTGTTTTAATTTGCATTTTCCTAAAGACCACTGTGCTAAATGTAAAAGCACACGGCCACAACCATCAAATCCTCCTAACAATTTGTACTAATGACAACACTGGGCTTCGGTGGATTTGTGATTTCCTCAGATTCACTCAGCTCGGCTGTAGTAAACCAGAATGAGGTTTTGCTCATGAAAGTGGCACATAATAATGAAACTATAGAGTTAAAAGGGTTTTTGAGACCATGTTGTCCAAAAGTTTCTTGCAGAGGAAGAAGTTAAGGCCTGGACAGTTGGAAACATTAATTACTTTGGACATCACATTTCTTTTGGTTTTGTCTGGTGACATGATTTGATTCTAGGTTCTCCCACCTCCCAGCTGTTTGGCTGAGTCAAGTCATCTGCTTTCTTGAGCATCTATTGTTTAATGAGAGCTGTATGAATACAACAATGTTTTCTTATGTGTTTATAGCCATCCAGAAGACAAATATGATAAAAACTACAATTTTCTGTGGTTTATAGCTGTGAAAGACTTAAGTGGTCTTCTGTGGCCCATCTCCCTTCCTTCCTTCTGTACCATGAATGTTGGTCTGCAGCTAGACTCAGCTGCTGACATTCCAGTGGTCTACTGGGTAGATCCACTCCCGTACCCATAGGCACCTTAGCTTCCATGTTTCCTACCTTAGTTAACATCACTGGTCTTCACCCCTTGTCCAAGCTACATTCCTGTCTCCTCCACTCCACTGCATTTCCCCCAGGCCAAGTGTTTATCCCTAAAGCACTTTCTATCAAAACAGGTTTCCAAGAGGGTCTGTGGTTCCAGTCTCTTTCCCCACCAATCTGTCCTCTGCAGTCTTGCAGACTTTATCTTTCATTATCATAAGATCCTGCCATAATCTTGACATAACAAAATAAAAACATCTTCCATGACTTTCCATGGACAACGAGATGACATTGAGATGCATAGCTTGGCATTTAAGGTTGTTAGTATCTGGCAACTGCCTGTTTGCACACCTGAGTTTCTTTCCTGTTGCTCATTTTGCTTTGCTCCTTCACCTCCGCGTCCCACCCCAGACCCTGCCGGCTCGCTGCCCACGTTCCACTGCCTGCATGAGACCTTCATACTCTCCTTCATCTGCCAGAAACTGCTGAGCAGGAATGTCCTTTTCTTCTACACCTGTTAGGTTCCTACTGATTTCCGCATCCACGAAGTCTTTTCCTATCCTCCCTTCTATGGTCGAGGTCACCTTCCCCTTCTCATCTCTGTTTCCCCATCACAAGGTTCTACTGCAACATTTCTCACATGGCAGCCTAGCTATTTGCTCCTGCACCTAGCTTTCCTGCTTCTTAAGCTCCTTGGCCATCAGGATTGGGTCCGTCTGCCTCCACAGTTCCTGTGCTGGATGAACAGAGATGCTCAGTATGCATTTCTTGGGTGTACAAAGGAATTTATTGAATATGAGGAGGCAAGAAGAAAGTCCGGTTTTTCTTAGTGGCAGAATACTGAGATACAACTTTCTTCCTTTCTTATTAATATGCTCCAGTTTCATTTCTTTGCTTTTCCTGTCATCAATATATTTTTTTAACTAGATGTTTGCAATGATGGCACTTTTACGTGCAATTTAAGTGCATCTATTTGCAATTATGGCATCTTGAATCCAAGGATTTGCATGGGACTACTTGAGGCTTTAAATTGAATATTATAGATGAATTTCCTGAAATCAAATTTACCTTTGAAAAAAGAGAAGCCGAGAGAGTTGCCAAGTGGAGTGTGTTTAATGGAGTACACTCTCTTTGTTGCCTCCTTTAATTTTGGTCTGTTCCTCTCAGTTTCCATTTTGCAGTGTGTAAAACTGATACATTAAGCTAATTATGTAACAGTCAGCATGTGATTGATCACAACATTGCTTTTAGAAAAACCCAGAAAACATTAAAAAAATCTGGCATATGAAAAATCCCAAAATATATTTTTAAATTAAAATAATCTAATGTCCAAGTGAAACAAATGAAAACCTACAAATAAATCTTCCCTGAAATAGAAATCCCCAGATAGTTTATGAGCCCTTTTCTAGAAAATAAAAAATTATAAAAGAATCAATTACTCATAAATGTATAAATGTTTCACCTTTTCCTTAAGGTATTTTATGTGGACACAGTCATCACTCAAAAATTTAGCTTTTAATTTAACCTTTAAAACCTAAGATTGCTGATTTTTAAAAATGCTGCTCTAAGAATACATTATAACAACAAGGTAGTGGCCCTCTCAAACGGGCCAAGTCTCCCTGGCGTTGTTTACAATAATTAAGTAAACAACAATGCACTAGAAAAAGTTCATGTTAATTTTCCAAAATACATTTCATCTCACAACATTCCAGATCTTATACAGAATTTCTAAAGAATAGAAATATGCTGAACAAAGAAAAGGAACATTTTGAGGCAAGTCACAAAAAGAAAAATTAATAAGGATTAAACATTTTTCACACTTTGTTCCAAAGTGCATATTTTGATTTTGTTCTCACTTAAGTAATGCTAAATTATAGTATGAGGCCCACGTTAGTAACTACTCTTCAATAGCCACATTATCCAGGATTACTGGCATTAAATACTAAATTAGCATTAGCTGACTGCTTTTGTTTATAAATTAAATTTTTTTTCTGTTTCTGGGAGTTCTATGAATTACATTGTGTAATCTCCTGTCTCTCAGGGGACAGAGTGTTACAGTGAACAGAGTTGTGGCCTAGAAACTGGAGACAGAATAAAAATGTGATTTGCCACCCAGTGGCTCTGTGACCTTAGATAAGTCACTGGACTTATGTCCTCTCCTTTTTGAAGGCATCGATTGGAACTGGATGCTGTGTGAATTCTGTCCTAATTCTAACACTTAATGTGGGGGAAGCAGGCTCCATGCTGAGCAGAGAGCCTAATGCAGGGACCCAGGACCTGAGATCCCAGGACCCTGAGATCATTATCTGAGCCAAAGGCAGAGGCTTAACCCACTGAGCCACCCAGGTGCTCTTTAATGACTCTTTTTGAGCCCATACTAAGGAGGATGATGACTTATGCCTCTGTGTAGTCCTTTCTCTAACATTTCTGTATTAAAGACTCTTCTAGCTGAAAGTGACTAAATCCATCTCAAACAGCCCAAAGCCAAAAAAGACACTTTATTGACCCCTAAAATTGAAAAGTCCAGGAGTAGATCTAGGTCTCAAGGTCGGGAGGGGTCCAGGAGCTCCAAATGTATCCTTAAAATCCAGTTTCTAAGTGTTTTTTCTCAGCTCTGCGTTCCCATGATTGGCCTCATTCTAGGCAGGCTTCCTTCAGGCCTTCTCTGCCAACTCCAGCACACCTCATCTTCACAGCAAGCTACACTGGTGGGGAACAAAAACTTTTATTTGCTGCAGAAGCCCTGAGTGGCCGACCAGGTCTGAGTCATGCCCTCTATTGGGGTGTTAGGGGTGAGTGAAGGTGGGGATGGTGGGGCATTTCCACACGAACAGGGAATGATGGTTCTCCGAAGAAACCGGGGTGCAGCTTGTGGAACAGGGGAAGTGGATGCCAAACAGACAAGAGTAACAGGTGTCCTCGTGCAGCTTCACCATTTGGGTCACTTCTCATCTGAAAGCTTTCCCTGTCCACTCCTGCTTTCTCCCCTTTTCCCCATTACAGGTGTGAGCTCTCGCAGTGAACCTGGTCCATTCTTACCTCGGTCTCAGCGTCTGCCTCCTGGAAGTCCTAAGCTAATGAGAAGATAGGGTTTGGGCCTGAATTATTCAGTGTAGATTATATGGCAATGAGAATCCCCACCTTGGGAGGTAATCAGGGCACACATGGTCCTTGGTACAAGGTTGTGACTCCCTTACTGAAACCTTCACAAGGGTGACCAGAGACAATGTGGCAATGGAGGGCAACACCCTGACTGCAACCATGATTCAGGACTTTGAAAAATGTGACATAGGGAATGGGCTGGGAGTAATGCATATAAGAACGGTGCATTTCACTTGCTGTCATTAAGCCGAATTGAAACACTAGAGAAGAATAAGGAAAAGCTAAGGGCAATTACCAAATTGAAAACTAAGAAATAAGTCTCAGGGACCTCTTTGGCAGTCTCACAATCAGCATCTACTTTGTGCAAGAGGAAAGCAGAAGAAGTAAAAATCAAACAAAACAAAACTAAAACAAACAAAACTCCCATAACTCTGGAGTTAGAATCACTGAACTTTGGATGATTCACTGCTCAGCGGAGGTCAGTCTCATGGTCAGAGCACGTGCTGGGAAGATTGGCAAGCCTGACATAACATGTGGGGGCATCTGAATAGATATCTCTAAATATTTAGGTTCCCCAAACCTCTGAAACTTCAGAGACTGCGTGGGGACTGGTCCATCCCTGTTAAGAGCTAGAAGTCTCTCCATGTGGAAAGACCCTGCAGTGTCTTCTTCCTAGCAAGCCAATGGTGGGGCGGTGGTGGGAGGGGTGGGGAGTGGAGCTTCCCCTAAAATCTGCCACCTGCACTTCTGGCTGTCCTGCTGATGACTGGGACCAACTCTTAGCTTAGTCCAGCTAGAGATGTGTTGAGCCCGACAATAGAGAAAACAATTATATCTTAAATTTGCTACAAAAACCAGTAAGCGTACTCCAGCAGAAGCAGGGGAAGTACCCTGGGGTTGGATTTTGAAGGTGCTTGACCAAGGGAACGAGAGCATAAGACTGTATGAAGGAGATTTGGTTGGGTACTCTTAGGGGTACTCTGTTGGAATATAGAATTTCACCTTAGTGAGAACCTCAAGACATGATATGCAGCTTTTGATCTGGCAAATGTGTTTGTTACTTTCTAGCCTAATCAAGAAAGATGAACAGAAACAGTTCACCTTGGTGTACGTAGGCAGGAAAACAATATCCATTCATAATTTTGTCCCGGGGTGATATAAATTATGTCATAATAGAGTCCTAAGAGATCTTGACCATCCAGTATCCTTCAGAATATCAATTTATCCATTGCATTGAGGATATGATGCAGAGTAAGGGGCGGCTAGCATACCAAAAGTCTTGGTAAGATACAGGTGCTCCAGAGTACAGGAAATAAACCACATGATGATATAGGACCTCATCATATCACTACAATTTTAGAAACTCAGTAGTCAAGAGACATGTTAGGACATCCCTTAAAAGGAGGGGGAAAAATTACTGCTT
Organism: Mustela lutreola; assembly: GCF_030435805.1. Classification (NCBI taxonomy): domain Eukaryota; kingdom Metazoa; phylum Chordata; class Mammalia; order Carnivora; family Mustelidae; genus Mustela; species Mustela lutreola. Next base: position 89,092,968 of record NC_081296.1, read on the forward strand.
CTTGTATATCCTATAGCAAATAAAAAAGCACAATGCCTGGTAAGTTTCTTTAGATTCTGGAGGCAACACATTCTATACTTAGGAATACCACTTCAGCCCAGATATGAGGAGGTAGGGCTATAAAGCCGGTCCAGAGCACATGTGCAAGCCGCCCTTCTGCTTGGACTGTTTGATCAGGCCAGCTCCCTAATTCTGAAGATGTCAGTGGTGGAAAAGATACAGTGGAGTTTATGGCAAATCCCATTTGGTGAATCTTGACTCAGGACCCTGGGATTCTAAAGTCCAAGCTATCTGCAGCAGAGAAATATACACTTTTGAAAAACCATCAAGACCAGAGAAGTGATGACTGAAGACAACTTAAATGAAGAGTACAGAAGGGCAATGATGAACACCAGTTGCAAAAACGGTGGTAGCTTTCTGTTAGGAAGAGAGACCCACAGGAGTCTGGGGGACGGGGTGGGGAGGACTATAAAAAACATATGGCCTGGGGATCCATATTGTGGCCTGGGGCTACCATAGAAATGTAATGCTTGGATCTCCATTCAGAAAGAACTTGCTGTTCACTTTCAAGGAATGAAGATGGCTGACAGACTCTGGTGGCAGTAACTTTGGAATATGGCACAACTTTTGAACCCAGGCCACACTCTTCCCTGTGGGTCCTCAGTGACTAATCAATGTGGGGCCACCAGGGCCTGACCACTTCTGCCCAACACAGGGTTCCTGACACATGATCTAACTCCCCATGTTTCACAGTCTGAGACTCTCCCTGAGCAATCTTCCCCATCCCCCCACTTTCCTTTCACTGATCTCTGATTCATGTCTTCCTGGTCTAAGGGCTTTCCTTACCAAACCTTGCTTCTTCTCTCTTGATCTGTCATCAGCGTTATATCCCATACACCCCTTAAAACCTCTTGCACTCCTATTTTCATCTTAGCATTGAATTCCCAGTGAGTAATAACTAACAAAATAAATTGGCAAAATTCTGATTTTGGCTAAAGTCTATGTTGACCACCAGCTTCAAGATCACTTGGCCTTTCCTCCAGTTTAGTTCACAGAACTTGTTCATCGGTGCTCAGAGACACTGAATCTGGGAACTTTGCTTCAGTCACTTTCACCATAGCCTCATTCTCTAGAACTCTATTGCAAAGCCAAAACTCTGTGATAAACAGACTGGGCAATAATTTCAGCTCCAGGAACCCTTTCTTTACTATCTGTTACGTTTGTAGGAAAATACAATTTATCTTCTTTGCTCCCTTTCTGTTATATTTTGCAACAGGTCTCTGCCCAAGGAGTTGCTAATGAGATGGTGAGAAGGGCATCCATACCACACAAGGGCAAGTGTATGCATGAGAACAAGGGCTACTTTAATTATTAAGCATTGTTCTGTGTCCTCATGCCCTGTGTTTCTCACCATATCCTGATGTTTAAGTCTCCAAAGATTATTCTGAATTATTTTTTAGTTTCTTCCTCTGTCTCAAAAATACCACTATAAAAACTTTCAAGCTAGTTTCCGACCCCCCCCATACTGAGAAAATACTTATTTTAAGAGGGATCTAGTCTCCTTTTTCTTACCCTCTCATTTTTTCCCACTCGTTTTAGACTTCTCTGTAACTTTTATTAAGCTATCTTTGAGTTCAGAAGGCTGAGAGAATTTTTCTTTTTAAAAAAGAAAGCTTGCCTATGAGCCAGTTTTATATTTTTCCCCAAGCACTCAACAGCCTAATCTTTTTCCCATTTAAAATGAGAAAGAGTTTAGCAAGAAATTGACTTGATGTTAGGACAGGAGCTTCGGGAAGCTCTAATCTCAGTGACAGCTTTAACAAACCAATCCTGCTCTCTGGCCTTCTACATATGGAACAGGACCTGCTCCTTCTGGCCCTCCAGGTAGGAAAGGAGGTCTCTAATGCACGTTTGGGAGGGCTCTGTATTCTCTCTTTCTGTGGGTTTTCCCTTCTGCGCTTTCAGGATCTTAAGTCTTTGCAATATATTCCTTTCTCTCTTGGAAGCAGAAGAATTTAGAAAGGGAATCGTTCTTGGGTTCCTTTGAAATATTTCAAAAAACAGTTCCCATTTTACTATTGGCGCAGCTCCCAAATTGGTGATATTTGGAAATGTATGGAAATTTGGAGTCTGTAAAGGACTGTCTTGTTTTTTGCTTTCTCTTTTCATGGGAGGAAACTAAGGACACACATTTTTTAGGTTAAAAGGAGAGGCTCTTGCCTCAGGAAAAAAATACTATCCTAATTATCTTTGATGTCGTTTAGTGATCACCAGTAGTAATCTTTAGACTTTAGGGTACATCACAGTAATCTGGAAGACATGTTAAAACACAGCTTCCCAGGCCCCACTCTCAGAGGATTTTATTCAATAGGTGGGGCTTCAGGATTTGAATTTCTATCTAGTTTCTATGATGATGATGAAGATTGGGAACACACATAGAGAATTATGGATCTCTACCATCATTACATTATCCAATAGAAAAAAAACCTCTTTGAATTCCTATGAGCATTCTTAGTTGAACTGAAGTGTTGTAATTGTTTTATATTATAACTAAGTGAAGTTAATAGGGAAAGGAAAAATCCTGATATATTTTAGGACAATGAATTAGTAAGATATGAAAATTGGCACTTATCTTCTCAGTCTCATTGGTGGCATTACATTCCTTTGTGTCTTACAGGAAAAACACTTGTGGCCAATTATTTGTAAAATAACTGACAACTAAAAACCATAAGCTATTTTCGTTGTCTTTATTTTTCTTTAGTTGTCTCAAATATTTACCGGAGTTTATTAGAATTTAGAAACCTGGAGCTAATAAGAGGTACTCTGTAGGATTGTTCCAAGGGTTAAAGGAAGTGTGTGTATCAAGTGCCAAATGCAGTGCCCCACTAGCAGCAGATAATCAGAAAGACTCACTTTTCATTTTCATTTCTTTATCCACTTCGACGCCATCAGTTTTAGGGGGGTATTTTTTTAAAAAATACATTTTGCTCTGACAAATCAGAGAAATAAAAAGGGAAGGGTCCAAAATATTTTAATGTGGGGTTATTTTTCATTAGATGTTGCAGAAATCTTTTTAACCAAATAAAAATGAGATAATAGGTCTAACACCTTCCAAAGATTTATTTATTTATTTAGAGAGAAAAGCAGAACATGCACAAGCCTGTGGTGGGGAGGGGCAGAGGGAGAGGAAGAGGGAGAGAATCTCCAGCAGACTGTCCACTGAGCAGGGAGCCAGAGCTGGGGCTGAATCCCTGGCCCCTAGGATGGTGACTTGAGCTGAAATTGAGAGTTGGTTGCCTCACTGACTGCATCACCCAAGCACCCCAGGAGTAACACCTTTGATGCAGACTAGGCATCAAAGTAAATTAAAAAAAAAAAAAAAAAGAAAATAAACGTATTTATTTATTTTTAATTGTTTAAAAAAGATTTTATTTATTTTTTTTGACACAGAGAAAGAAGGCACAAACAGGAGAGTAGCAGAGGGAGAGGGATAAGCAGGCTTTCCGGGGAGCAGGGAGCTGGATGTGGGGGGCTGGATCTGAGGACCCTGGGATCATAACTGGGGCTGAAGACAGACACCCAACCAACTAAGCCACCAAGGCACCCCAAGGCATGTTATTTTAGACTATGACTGCAAACTCGAATTTTTTGATTCATACTATTCCCTAATCCATGTGATATCATCAATAATAATTTCCACCTAGAAGTACGTTTGCATGTCAGGAGCTGGGCTAACCACTTTATTGTTTGTCTTAATTCATCCTTACAACAACCCTATGAAGTTGGCTTTTCCAGCTGTTACAGTTACTTGTTTATTGCTTCTCCTGTCACCTATAATGAAAGCTCCATTAGCAGCAGCTTTGTTTTATATCCTGCTGTAGACCCACTTATTAAAAGAATACATGGCATATAGTAGGTGCTCAAGGAGTATTGAAATAAATTTATGCATCAATGAAAGGAAATGAATGAAAGCAACTCTTCCTGAGAGGTTAAGTCATTTCCCTTCAGTCCTTGGCCATGTTAAAAATCCAGGTTCTCTCACCAAAGCTGTTTCTCTCCTGATCCTTAGCATATACTTCAGAATATGGACCTTTCTAAACCATTTTTAATTATCTGAGTTTCTCTATAACTTTCAAATGGTAACAATTAAAAAGAAATTTGGAATTTAGAGAAAAGTTCAAAATAAGCTTGAGTTGAAAGTAAGAGTCTTAGCAGGGAATGGTTGGGGAGAGCAAGTCATTCCATAGCCGTATCTCGCCTTTGTGCAGGACCAGATGGTAAGGATATCTGAGATCACCCAAAGTGGATTCTCCCATCCTCAAACTCTTGAAGGTCTGCAGTCTTTCTCTCAATGAAAGATATGGGTGAGGCTTCCTAGGGTTCTTGTTCCCTCTAAATCCTACAAAGTGTCAACGTAGTGATGGGATAATCTCAATACTTGATATCTCTTTCTCTATTCTGAATATGGGTCAAAGAACAACAGATGATCTTATTACTATTGAATAAGCAATATTTGCACATGTGTCTGGGTTTTATTCAGCCATGGAGCAAATGAAAATTATACCTCACAATATAAAATTTCTTATTATCCTGGAATTCTTAAAAATGTGTCATCTTCCCATTAAAAAAGGAAAACAAATATTGTCATATTTTATTCCTATATCCCTGTCTCTTTGGCTTCAATGGCCAGAATGCATTTCAGCTTCCCTTGGGTATACTTCAGAAGTTGGTTATAACTAGGTTTTAGATACTATTTGAAACTAATCCTCATAAACTTCAGTGAAGAGTTACTTCTCTGGATTTGTTTGTCTCCTAAAGTCGAGTAGATATCTGAGTTGAATTGTCTCCTTCTTCTACAGTAATGAAACTCTTGATTTTAATCTGGCTACAACTTTATAATATAGACTTCATTTCCCAATTTATCTTGCAGCCATTTTGTCCATGTGAGTAAATTTGCTAACTGAGTTGTAAGGGTAGTATGTATCACTTCTAAAGCATGTTCTTAAGAGGAAGATCCATGTCCTTCTCTCTCTTAACTCTGGTACTTCCATCCTTCTGCGTGCAATGTGGATGTGGTAACTGATCATCTTGGACAGCACTGGCATGGTAGAGAAGATGGAAGGAGCCCAGGTCCCTGCACAACAAATTGGGTCCATCTGTCTTGGACTAGTTACTTCCAAAAGTTTACATGAGAGAGAAATACTTCTACCTGATATAAACAATTATTAACTTTGGTTTTTGTTATACAAAGCTGAAGTGATTTTTTTTTTAAAGATTTTATTTATTTGTCAGAGACAGAGGGAGAGAGAGCGAGCGAGCACAGGCAGACAGAGAGGCAGGCAGAGGCAGAGGGAGAAGCAGGCTCTCTGCCGAGCAAGGAGCCTGATGTGGGACTCGATCCCAGGACCCTGGGATCATGACCTGAGCCGAAGGCAGCTGCTTAACCAACTGAGCCACCCAGGCGTCCCCTGAAGTGATTTTTATATACAGTTTATTTTACTTCTATAATGTTCAAATTTTTTTTAAGAAAAATTGAAGATGAGGAAATGATAATAAGCCAAGATCTTTGGCAACAAGGCAATTTCCAAGTGGAAATACTTTTATCATTCTCCAAAATAAAATTAAATAAGATTGGCAAAACTTTCAAATTTGAGCAATTGGTTTAGATGTTTCCCCTCATATAATTGGTGATGAATCTTCCTCAAACCTATAGTTATCTTTGGCTTTGACCACACAAATCACTTTTTAGGAGGGATGGTTTCTCAGTCAAAATAAGTAAAATTAAAGCAGAGTTTTAAGTGTTTCAGCTTCAGGCAGAAATACACAGATAACATTTCTGATAACATTCTTTCTTGATTCCCCTGAGGCACAAACACTGGGATGTCTCTGTAAATAAATCAGGCAAGAAGCTACTTCTTCTGGAACTTTCATCAAATATATATTTGAGAGTGGAGATATAATTCTTGAACAAGATTATTTTAAATTATATGTTAAATGATTAATTCTTCAGTAGTTTATCATCTCTTTGAGATATGCCTTTGATTATGAATCACTAATAACAAGCAGTGATTTAACTTCAAAAGTTTCAGTTACCTCCTCCTACTTGGTCTGTATCTTGAGCAGCTGTCCAGGGTACTTAAACAAAATTAATTACTGTAAATACTTAAATTACAATTTTTTTTCCTTTTGTTTTCTGGATTGGGGGTCTTGAGATAGCAAAGCTGATTTTCACAATGACTCAGTTTTTCCATTTTGAACAAGACTCTGTATAATGATAAACAATAATGATAAACAATAAATAAAATGTTCATGATTGTTGAAATGATGTTAGAAAGATTGTACAACACTTGGAAAGCAGTGTTATGATGTTTTGCTTATGGTATAGAGATAATATAATGAAATATTATATCTATAAAAATTATGAAATTAAGAGACATTGATTCCAACAGACCCCTAGTGAAAAATTTCTTCATCTGAATACTTAGAAGGTGGTCATCTTGTTCTGCTAAAATACTTGCCAAGTAGGGGAAATTCAGTACCTCCACAAGCCCTTTTTAGTTTCTGTATAATAGAAAACATCTCTCTCTATGAAACTTTATCTAGCCCCTTATATGTTTCATCTTTCCATCATTCTGGAGCATCATTCTGATTTTTGTTTTCTCATCCTTTTTTAAAATTAAAAAAAAAATTTGGGGGGGGGAGAATAGAGGGAAAATTAACTTTCTGGTCCCAGATCTTCAACATTAAGTATTTAAATTGCTTAGTTCCAAACAGTGCCCACTTCCTGGATGACGGTATAAGAAAACAAAGTACCTATTTCTGATTTCTATTCAAAATAAAAATTCTAATATATTTATAATAATCCATTCATGATTTGAGAGGAAAGAAATGCATAATTGTAGAGTGTATTTTCTCCCTTTAAAAAAATATAACAAATGAAGAGTTTAAACGTTTCTTTTTATTTATTGGTCATAAAAACAACAACTTGAGACTTGCTCACTATTAAAATGGTTGTCTTCTAAGGGTAAGCTGAAGACCTTAGCAGGGTATCCATGAGGTCATATTATTTTACAATTATACTAAGATGTTATTTGTTTTCTTTACTGTGGACATCTGAATTGATGGTGCAAAGCAATGATGAGTAAAATGGTGTAAGGATGGATCAAGACCACAGTATCAGGCTGCCCTAGTAGTCATTATGTTCCTTCCTGCTACACATTCACAGTCAAGATCTGCCAGTATCATTGAAGAATGCCCTTGATGAAGCAGTTAGTTATTAACTTTATTCAGTCTGGACCCTTAAACACGTATCTTTAAAATATCTTTAAAATATTCTTTCTGGGCTGCCTGGGTGGCTTAGTGGATTAAGCCTCTGCCTTCAGCTCAGGTCATGATCTCAGGGTCCTGGGATCGAGTCCCGAATTGGGCTCTCTGCTAGGCAGGGAGCCTGCTCTTTCCTCTCTTTCTCTATTTGTGATCTCTCTCTGTCAAAATAAAAATAAAATCTTTAAAGAAAAATAAAATATTCTATCTGATGAAATGGGAAGTACACATAAAGCACTTTTGCTGCTCTCTCTCTCTCTCTCTCTCTCTCTATATATATATATATATATATTTTTTTTTTTTTTTTTTCATCCCTTGAGTTACGAGTTGAACTAGCCATTTTTTTTTCATGGAGCACAATTTATCCTTGAAAGAATAACTGACACATGATGGTTATTCAGATGTGGGTATTTAGCAGACTTTTTCTTAAAAATGAATAAAATGCCATCTATCACTTTGAAGGTACAACTGATGGTATTTGGTTGCCAATAATAATATTTGAGATTCCGAGTGAAAATTAGTATTTAGGAAACTTGTATTTGCTTTTGTGAGCTTGACAACTTTCCAGTATGTAAAGACTTTCCTGATCAGTTTGGTAGTGATCTTAATAAATGTGATTGTTTGATATTGTGCAATGAAATGTGTTAAAACTCAGAAGATTTGTATAATACAGCTAAAGTGTTTTAAAAATTATTACTGCTTGATGACACAAAGTCATGCATGCACCAAAAAAATTTGTAGTCCAATGGATTTCAATGATTAGAGTATAAAACTTTTCTTAATAAAATTCCAGATTCTCCATTACAGCTAACTTTTAAGAAATTACTATTTATTGAGTGTTGGTGTAATAACAAGAATATCCACAATTATTAATTCTTGAGTAATCACACACCTCTGTGTGAACTGAATTATCTTCGCATATGTTAACCAAAACCACACACTATAACAGATTGATTGCAAAAGAGATATGGGAGTCTGACTGTCTTATTCTAAGCTAGATATTTGAAAAAAACAAAAATATAAAACAGTATCACTCTTTTTTTTAGGGAGGGAAGAAATAGTTAATTTTTTAAATTCAAAAATGTTATTTACATTAACATGTAATGAGTTTATCTTTTTTAAAAATAATTTTTAAATGACGTGATGGGGCATCTGGGTGGTTTAGTAGGTTAAGCCTCTGACTCTTGATTTTGGCTCAGGTCATGATCCCAGGGATCCAGCCCCATGTGGGCCTCTGTGCCGAGCGAGCGTGGAACCTGAATGATTCATGAGGTTCTCTCCTATCCCTCTCCCCTTATCCTTTCCTTGCTGGCATGAGCTGTCTCTCTCTCAAATAAATAGATAAATCTTCAATAGTATTGTATTTACATCTAGTGAAACTCTTTCATTTTATGCCTTTACATATCTTGCACATGATTAATGCCAGAATTTAACTGTCCTTTGTGTAAAGCAGAACATTAAGTTTTACCAAAAATGTACCAAACTCTGGGTAACACTTGAAGTATTTTTATATTACCTTTCTTGAATTTGATTAAAAAATTAATCACTCATAATTGCAAGTATATTGTCCTAGAGCTTAAAATAAATAACACTTTAGACTTGTCAGCATTCATAAATTGAACATGTAAATATTGCATGACTTACCTGGGTAATTATCAGGACCTTTCCCATCTCCAAGGAAGAGATCTTGGAAGATGATTTAGAGATTGTTCTTATGTTGATGACTACTTTTCATTGAGTAATTAACATAACTCAGATACTGTCCTAAGTATTTATACACTTTATGTCAATTAATTCCTATAACAATTCTTTGAGAACCATATCACTAGCTTTCCAAAGGAAGGAATTGAGGCTTGGGAGCAATAAAAAAAATTGCCTGAAGTCGCTCAGCATGTAAAAGGTAGAGCTGTATTCAGATCTAGAGTGCATGATTCTTACCCCAAGCTCCTGACAATGTTTTATTCCTCTTTCATTCGGCTGAGCTCCTAACCCTGCCATGCCACTTTTGTCCTTTTCACACAAATCTATTGTTGCCCTTAAGATACTTTGTTGCAATTTATTTCTTTATATATTTACCTCAGCTAATAAACTTTTGTTCCCTTAAGAAGGAACCATGTCTGAGTTCCCACCACACAGGACACATGTATTTTTGCTGGGCTGAATTAATACCGGGTGAGGTTGTGGAACCCAAAAGAGTTTAAATAACTTGCCCTTGACCACTCAATCAGTGTGTAGCCTCAGGATCTGAATCCAGAGCTTCCATCCCAACTTTCTATGATAAACATTGCAGGTAAATGCTTCTCAAATATGGTGCACAGACCAACTACATCAATATCATCTAGGCATTTGTCAGAAGTACAAATTTTTAGCACCCCCCCCCCTTATTGGATAAGATCTTATAAAGGAAAGACCCAGAAATCTGTGTTTTAATAAGCCCCTCTTGTGATTCTGATGCATGCTGAAGTTTGAGAATCACTCCTCTATGTGAAGAGACATAACAGTTTAATAGGAACAGAATGGTTGACTCAGCATGGAGCATAATAAAGCCGTTCCTTTGATTTGCTGTGTGATTAGGTTTATAAAATGTCCTATTCTGCAGAAAATGAAAAATTCAAGCAAAAACTCATCTGGAGTAGTTGTTTTCATCTTGAGGAAAAAAATTAATCCAAAACAATTAATTACTCCTTCAAACAACCAGTCACTGAATAAATAATTTTTAAATTTACACACACACACACACACACACACAAAATTCAGGGAAGAATCCATTGGCTATATAAGTATGCCTACTTGGAGGAACCAAGTCAAAGAGCAATAAAATTTCCATTTGACACTAGGTAAAGTTTTCATTGAAATACAAAGGTACACAGGTCCCTGGGTCTGTAGCACTTCTATGGACTCCCACTTGGTGTTTTCGCGCAAGTTCTAATCATTCCGCCCGAAATGAAAAAAAACAACCAGAACCAACACCTGTAACTCCTTTATGATCACAGATAGATATTAAATTGTCTCCTAAAAATTAGAAATATTTCAACTCCAAAGTCAAATCCACAATCATAAAAAAATAAGCAAAAGCACATTTTAAGATTGTTGTCTAAAGACAAATTAAGCTTTTGTATATGTTGAGAGTATTTGGTTATTTTGCAGAGTCTAAATTTAGCTTTAGTTAGAGCCAAGTGATTGGCAGATGCTTTGGAATAATATGCACCATGATGTGTGAATATTATAACTAAAATAAAAATATGGATTTGAGACCCTTTCCCACTTTTTCTTTAAAAAAAAAACAATTTCTCCTCCCCTACTGCCTGCTGCTGAATTTAAAAAAATAGTGAAAGGATTTCCTCTCTTAACTAAATCTCTTCTCTTTCTAGCTATATATTTATAAAGTCCTCTGAGAATTAGTTTAGCATAATAGCCTGAGATATTCAGTACTTGATATAGGTAGTATTAATATGAAAAACCTCAGTAGTCTCCTTATAGATTATATATGAACATACATATATTATAAATAATGATTTATTAGATATTCTCTCTTAATTCCTTAGTTTCTCTTCTGGAATATCAAGAAAGTATATATTGCTAAGTTTATGTTACTTTTTTTCTCCCCTGACATTATAGTCTTCCTTTTGAACGGACTAGAGGGCATATTAATAGTATGGCAAATTTAGCAGTAAGAGCTTGAATTCAGTTTCGATTGAGGAGCAAAGTTGGAAAATTGCTCAAATCAAATATTTAACCCCTCTACAGAATGTAAAATCTCCTTTCCACAGTATGGAGGGATCTTAATTTTAGCTCATGGCTCTTCCTACAATGAAGACTCATCTCACAGATTGTTGTAAATTATCACATGAGTTTTTTTTTTTTTTAATAGAAAAAGAAATCTCTCATTGCAACCTAACCACTTTCATAAAACACTCAGCCTTTCTGAGTAAAACATCTCTTACCTTATTCATTACATATAGTATTTCCATTCTGTTTATTTTGTTTTGCTTTATATTATCCCAATCTGTATGTACTAGTTTATTTTCCTCTTAAATACCTGGCCAAAGAAAAGCAAAAATTAGATACAATCAAGCTTTGCAGCTCTTCTCTCCTACCTGTCACTGGTAGCTTCTGACAGCCAATAGTGAAAATTCAAAGTCAAACCATTTACCTCTAAGTATATGGAAATGAATTTCCAGAGAATAGATATTTTTATCATAGGAGCAAGAGGCATAGTTGTATACTGACAACAAGGATAAAGATGTAAATATGTAATTGTGATAGCTGTATATATGTCATATGCATGTATTGAGGGTTAAAACATCATAAAATTCTTTCTAGATCTCTACGTACACTAATATGTAGGTTTTCATAAGGAGGAGAATACAAGATGAGGAAGTATACAGGTTAATGCTAACTGGAGCCCTTTTTGTTGGATGAGTGCCAAAGCAACTTTCAAAATATTTCAAAACAGCTGCCAGCATGTAAAGATTTTAACTGAAAGAATAATGAAATCTGAATTACTAATGAGCGAATAAACTTATATTTTGCTTAAGGTCCTTAATGAACATGCAGATAAGCAGATCCAATAAGGACTTTGTCTCTCATGCATGAAAACCAAACTTCCAGAATTACACATGTAAGGACAAAATACTGATGCACATTTATAAGCATTCTAAGGTAAGCTGTGGTGGAAGTCTTCTTTGAGTATTCTTTGTGTTTCTATTTTAGAAAAGGAAGTTTCTGGAGGGCAGGAGCTATATTAATTCCTTAAACATGGGGTTGACAGCTTGGAACTTTGAAGTTGAATGTGCTCATTAAACTCTCTTTTAATAATATACAGTATAATTGAAAGTGAGCTTCAGCATATCTAGTCTAAATGTCTAGCAACAGAGCTCACACATTTTTTTCTCTTGGGGCAACTTTAAGCTTCCAAGAAAAACTTGCCCTCCAGAAGGTAAGCAAAGCAGGGCCTCATATTTCCAAACCAACTATTCTGTAAAATAAGTAGTCAGTAAAATATAATCGCTGGTCTTTTCTATCCATAGAAGTGTATCCACACAAAGAACTGTGATATAGTCTGCAGATATAACTCCCTGTTAGTTGTGCAGAAAGATTTCAAAAGGGAAAGTAATTTTCTAAAAATTCTGCTCTTTTGGCCAAAGAGGGGAAACCCTCTTTGGCATCATTTAGTACATTGGGACTGCCTCTGGGTCACCCGGGTCTAGCTTGGAAGATTGCATTGTGCTCCTGGAGTCAAAGCACATATGGAAGCTGGAGCTGCTTGCTGGAAGCCTCTATCATCTGGCTGACCTAGATATCAGGTGGCAAGCATAGCACCACCCCACAATGGGCCAATAATTCAGACAAACGCTATTTTATAGAAAGCCACTGCCTGGATCTGTGTTCATTTTTAGCTTATTCATCAGCCATTCAATTGGCTTCCTTTGGCCTGTAGTACTGCCAGCCTTGACCTAAGGAGTACTGCCTGGACCTATGATCTTGGAGAACTTCTCCAAACCCTTAAAGCATTCCTGACCTCTCTAGAATCGCCATGGAAGTCCCATTTCTTTCAACTGCAAAGCCAGCTTTAGAGTCAAGGGATGGTATTTAAGATCTCTCTCTTCAGATCCCGCCCTGAGGATGAGAGATGGGGAGGAAAGAGCGCCGAGACGCAAGTCAACCGGTATCGTCTGGCTGAGGTGCTCTGAGTGGGACAGGGACCCATATTTGTGACCAGATCGTTACACAGCGGCTTTCCATCTACTCAGACCCTCCACTTTCTCAACATCCATCCCTCACCCCGTTTTAAGACCTTGAGTTTGGGCTTTGAAAACCAAGTATCTCCGAGTGAAACGCCGCTAAACTAGAACATGACCTCTTCCCAGGAAGGAAGAGTCAGGACCTCGGTTAGATCTTCAGCTCACTCCTGGGATCCCTAGCACACGCCACAGATGCTCATTACGATTCTTTTTACGTGCAACATGTGGGGGACGAAGCAGTTTCATATCTCCTGGTATTATCTGCCGTCCAAAGCATTTTCTTTGAGAGGAAAATGGAAACGCAGCTGCGCCGTGGGCCCGGCCAGGGAGAGCTGGGGCTCCCTCCCTCCGTCTCCCTGCGGCTGCCGGGCGCGGGAGGCTCCTCCGGAAACTGACTCGGGTTAGGGGAGTGCAGACATTGCCTAGGCAGGCTCGGGACGCAGCCCGGCGCGGACCGGCCTTTGTGCCGCTCGGCTGCTTCCCGACAGGCAGGAGGGTGGAAGGGGACGTCCAGCTCCGCGGCGAGGGCAGGCGTCTGGCCCCTAGACATCGTGCGGGAACGTTAGTCTGGGCGGTCTCCGCCGCTCATGGCCTTGGCAACTTCTGGCCAATCCGCCCTGCCCCTCTGGGTCCCGGCCGGCCGGCTGCGCCCCAGGCTCAAAGGGTTAAGCAGGTGTCTCGCCCGGCGAGGCGCTATTGGCCGAGGGCCTCGGCCTCGGTCACCACGCTCCGCCGAGCCCAACTTGGGTTCGTGCGGCGGGCGCGGCGGCCACTCGTCCCCCGGCTGTCCCCCAGCTGCCGTGCCCGGGCCTCGCCGCGCGGGGAGAGGAAAGGAGAGAACGAGCTGGGGAAACCCACATCAGCACCAGCGAAGTGGGTCGCGGGTGGGTGCGTGCAAGAGGAGGGGAGCCTACCGAGCCCCGCGTCGCTCCGGGGCTGCGTCTCTGCCCCGCAACTCCGGTCCCGGCTCGCAAGCCGGAAGAAAGAGGGAGGAAGTGGGGCAACAGGGGGTCCTGGGCAGGGAGTGGGGGAGACGATCCACTCCCGCCACCCCCACCCGCTACTAGGGCGAGAAGAAGCGCAAGTTGTCATTAAAAAGGCGCGCCCAAATCACAAGCATCCCTCCTCATCCCCTAAAGAAATACCAATGTAACAATGCAGAGAAGTAACTGGGAGACACGAGGAAATAAATGCACGTGTTTTCTCTTTTTGTTTCCCTGGTGGTTGGAATTTGCAGAGTTCGCCTCAGTTGTGGCTGCTAATTTATTCGTTTCAACGTTTGAAAAGGGCGTATGGAGATGGGTCATCGGGGGCAAAGCCGGATCTCTCTACATGGACCTACAGTCCCTAGCTCACAAGTTTGTCCAAGACTAACCTGCCCGCCCACCAGGGGCGAGGAGAGTCCCTTCTTATAAAGGGAACAAACTCTCCATTGCACAAAAGCGGCTTCTCCGCCCGACCCCCTTCCCCCCATTCTCCTTTGCACACCATCCCTTCTCGATAAGCATCAAGTTCTCCAGTAGTCCAACTTGCAGTTGGCAACCCCCGCACTGCCTGGTGTGCAGAGGACTGGCAGAGAGGGGTCCGGTTGGGAGGGGAAGCTCTGAGCCCCCATTCCTGCACACGCGGGCTCAAGTCCAGGTTGCTGGAAGCCGCGGGAGGCGCGAGCCTGCTTGGATGGTGGTTATTTCTCTAGAGAAAAGAGGGGAGAGCGCGCGCCTCAATCTTGCACTTTGGGTCGGAAGTGCGCGGTGTGTGTGTGTGTGTGTGTGTGTGTGTGTGTGTGTGTGTAGCGGGGGGCGGGAAAGAAAGGCACCCTCCGCTGCCCGTCATTCCCTTGCACCGGCCAAGTCCTCGCCAACCCTCCCGGTGCATCCTTCCTCCGCCACCCCTCCCCTTCTTCTCTCAGCTGGGCTCGCGCCGCGCAGCCGGAGCAGCCAGTGAGAGCAACATCCTGGAAAGAGGGGGGAGCACCACCGCCCCCCCAAAGGGGAAAAAAGGCCCCACCCTGACACGTTTTGCTGTTTGCAAGTCCCTCGCACGCCCCCCGCACCTCCTCCTAGCGCTCGCGCCCCCCACCCCCCCAGCCCGCTGCGCGCACATCAAAGCGCCTCTCCGCCGCGCACAGTGGCCGCGGCTCACTAATGGGATTGCAGGCTGGTGCCTGGCTCCGCTGCTGCCGCCGCCGCTGCTCGCCCTGCTGCTGCTGCCGCTGCCGGAGCCCAAACCCGAGCCCCCGCCAGCTCTCGCCCAGAGCCGCCGCGCCCGGGGGCCGAAGCCGCGGCGATGATCCGAATCTTTCCGGATTTCAGCGTGCAGGTGACGGCCGCGGCGGCCGGCGGGGCGGCCGCGGGGGTGCCGGCCGGCGCGGGCATGGGGAGGGCCGGCGCCGCGGCCAACGGCACCCCGCAGAACGTCCAGGGCATCACCTCCTACCAGCAGCGGTGAGTAGTCCCGCCTGGGCTGGGATAGTGCCCCCGCCCCGGGGTGCTGGGGTGGGACTCACTTTGCCTCCTGTTTTATGCGTTACAACACACATGCACATCGTCAGGGCTCACTTTGCTTGCTTCTCGTTCTACAGATGAGAAAGAAAAAAAAATAATAATAATAATTCACAATTCGGATTGAAAGGCACTCCAGTGTACTGGCTAAGTGAAATCATCCTTTGCCCTCTGCCTGGCCCCAAATCCAGCACCCCAGCCCCGCGTAGCCTAGGAGTTGCAGCGAAGTCTTAGACACAGCACAAGGTGCTTTTGCAAAGTTTGGGATCCCCGTCCCCTTCCGCGGAATTTTCTCACTGCCTCTGCCGGGTGCGAACCCGAGCTGACGGGCAGCCTGGGGGGCAATTGATCACTGGAGGCTGATTGATCATTTGTTTCCAAACAGAATAGGAACGATTTTCACGTGTAGCTGTAGACTTGCAATTCTACATAATAGTGTTATCATGTCACCTGTTACTACAGGGAAATACAGCATGAAATCCGAGTCTCCTCGGCGCTGTTAAGTATTCATCTTAAATGCATTATAATGCAAATGCGTAAGATTCAGAGATGCGAGTTAGGAAGCAAATTTTACAAAGTTAGGCTAGGTGGGTGAGAAGGAAGTTTTGAAGTATTACTTGTTTGTATTTCTCCCAAACATCTATAGATTTTTAATAAAATATAGTTGTGATATTGAATTAGTAAATATTCTTTGATTCAGTTAGGAAAGGAGGGGGGATACTACCACCAACAACCCTAGAACCCTAAAGTTCTTCCTTAAGGACAAGTTGTGATCTTCCAAGATTTTATAAAAACTGTAGTCTACAAAAATGTGCTGAGAAAAACTAACAATGTAGTAATGAAAGGTAAGCTTCCCATTTGTGGGGCTCAGTTTTACAGGAAATGGAAGAAAAAAACACACGAAAGTGTGAAATTAAATATTTGTGTTTCCCAGATTGCACACGATTAAATATCTGAGAGATTTGCCAATGGCATTTAACTTAAAATATACACAATGCATAATTCAAATAACAGTTCCTATTTTTACCTTGTATTTCAAACTTCATTGATTTGAGAACCTTTGATTTGAACCAACAGTGTTTAAACTGAAAAGGTTAAGATAATCTATCACTGCCATATTTTGTGCTTTCTAACCAATGGCCCAGTGACCAGAGCAGATTTTGCATAACACACTGAGTGTTTTCCAAGTTGATGCCCAGTACTGCAAATATTCTGTAGAAGACTTCATTATATACTTTGAGTACTGTCGGAAGTTTTAAAAAGGGAGACTTGAAAATAACTCAAAAACAGGCTCTTTCTGGTCAGAGAGATTTTTTAATCTAAATTATTTTAGTCTCATTTTCAGTGATTACAAGAACCTTTAATACAAAAGATCTGGGAATCTTTCAAACATAAAGGACTAGTAAAGAATTAGATTTTTTTTTTCCTTTTCATGATTCAGGTAAGGTTTTTTTTTTTTTTTTTTGTCACTTACAAAACATTTAAATGACAATATAATCTGGCGGTCACTAGGAAGTGCAGGCTTTAACTAGGAAGGGCAGGCTATAATCACAATAGTATGATCTGTGGAGTAGGGAGTCAAGGGTCAGAAATGTCAGATGGCCTTTGGACAATTTCAGAGACTTCCAACTAATCCATAAGATATAAATTGGGCATAAGAGGTGGTCCTGAATTTTCAGCCTTTACATTTGCTCTCAGAGTGTTGGAATTCTTCACTAAAAAGATCTTCCTAGGACCAATTTTCCCCATAAGTCAGGAGCCCCCCCCCCCGGGGGGGGGGGGAAATCCTCCACAGCTCTGCCTCCAACACTGAAAGCTCCACTGATGACTTCCCCCTTCATCCTTGAATTTGGGCCACTTTGTCAAGACTCTGAATCCCTCTGTGGTTCTGAAAGCTTTAAAAAGAATCAACTCCAAACTTTAGCCTTTGGCATATATTATTTCCTTCTTCTCTTTCTATGTTCAGTCATATTGACAGAAGAGAAGGTGCTACAGCCCTGAAACATGGAGCTTTCTTTGGTTTCATTAGTCAGATATGATGACACCTGTTACTGCCTTTAATTTTTTTCAATTTTTGGGGACAGGAGAGTGAGCCTTGTGAGGCAAGACGATTATTGGCAAATGCTTAAGGGAGGGTTTGAGTCCTGAGTCCTGTGTCCTCTAGCCCTACTTCACCAGGCCACCAGCATGGGAGGCTTTAGAAGCTATGAGGGACAGACTTAGTTTGCACTTCAAGACCTGGCTTTGTTTGCTAAAGTGAATGGTGACACATCATTTTACCAAAATATCTTTTTGCATTAAGTGCTTTTGAGTAGTCTGATGAGGAAGTGACAGGAGTTGGGGGCTTTTCAAGTAAGAGTGGCCTGTTGGGAGAACACATTTGTCATCTTTGGGCAGAAACGCCCTAGGCTGGCTGTCCTGGAGCCAAAACTTCCAAATAGCAACTCTTCCTCCTCCCTGCCAGCCCATGTATATCTTGTATTCAATACTCTCCACTTCAGTTCATTTTTCAATCACTCTCATCTTCTACCTGTAGAGTGTACTCCAAAGAGAACTCAAACACCATCACGCAGATTAAACACCTCTGCTACGAAAAACACTTGTGACTTGTGTTCTCAAAGTTTCCAACTCTCAGCCCCACTTTACTGGAACGGTAGGACCGAATGGGACCCCTTTTCAGGTCTATTTTTTCTTAAGTGGGAAGTGAAATGCAAAGCCTCGCCTAGGACTGATGTTTTCTGTGTAGCTTTTTCATTATTTCAAAGTGGAAATGCGTTGGGAGTCCTTTCTGCTTTGCTGGTAGACACATGACTGACCCAAGTCTCTGCCGGAAAAGCTGCCCACACCGGGCAGAGTGGTTTAGTGGAGAGGGCGCTTTGACCAGGGTCTACCCAGGTAATGGAATTCCAGCACTGGCCCTTCAGTGAGTGGCCCTTTCTCTAGGCCTCGCTGAGCTGTAACGTGAGGGAAACGACAGAGCTTGATCCCAGAGGTCCGCAGTCCTCTGGTCCCAGGTACCAGGAGCCTAGTGGAGGCAGGCGTTCGTACCTAACCGCGTTAGAGACCCCTGGGATTCCCCTGTGAACCCCGGGGTCTGCAGATACGTATGCGCGTGAATAATGCAGATGTTCCAGCTCGGGAAGTGTTGGTGAGAGCGCCGGAGCCCTAAGGTGCGGGTGCAGCAGCTGCGCCCACAGGGCTCTCTGGGCTCGCGGGCTTGGTCAGCGCGCCCCCACCCGCGTTTATTTCCACAGTCTCGGAAGGCGCTCCCGGGACGCTGTCCTGTCTGCGGCCGCTCCCGTGGCCTCCCAGTTCCTCTCTCTCCCTGGTTGCGATACTCCTGAGAAGGGAAGTGTTCCAAACTGCAACTGAGTGGCGTTGTTGCGCTGGCAGCCGAGCTTCCCAGTCCCCCAACGAGAGAGAGAGAGAGAGAGAGAGAGAAGGAGAGAGAGAGACGGGGAGAGAGAAGGGGGGGTGTGTCTGCGTGCGAGAGAGCGCTCGGGAGCAAAGCAGCTGGAAAATGCCCAGAAATACTTTCACAGCGGTCAAGCTGGGAACCCCCTGCGTGTCTTCCCCCTCCCCGCCCCTCCTGGCCTAGGCCCCGACCGCCCCCCGCCAAGAGGGTGTGTGCCCCACCTGCCACCAGGCCAGCTCGGGGTGGTGGCGGTGGGGGGCCACAGTGGGGGGTGTGGCGGCGCTCGAGGGTGAGAACCCGGAGGCGGCGGGGCCCTGGGCCGGGCTGCCTGCGGGGCCGCGCGGCAGCCTCCCCCCCGCCGCCGCCGCCGCCTCCCCCTCCTCCTCCTCCTCCGCCGCCGCCGCCGGTCGCCTGTCTCCGCGCTGGGCATGTCTCGGGAGCCGAAGCGGCCCGGGCCGTGGGGGCTCTGCGGCGCATGGACGGCGGCGGCGCCGGGCGAGCAGGGGGAGGAGAAGGCGCAGGCGGCGGAGGAGGCGGCGACCTGCGGCGAGAGGCACCGGCGGCGCGAGGGGACGGCCGGCTGCCGGCGAGGCTCGGGCCCCACTACTTTTCCGTAGCCTCCCTGCCTCAGCAGCACGGCCGCCGCCGCCGCCGCCGCCACGGCCAGGGCCACGGCCGCCGCCCGCCGGGCCGCCGCTGAGCGCCGCGCACGCCCGCACTCACTCCCGCCACCCCACGCACACGCACACCCCCCGCCCTCCCCACGCCCCCCACCCCGGGAGGGGGGGGAGAGAGGCAAAAAGTAAGAGAGGAAAAAAAATAGCAGGAAGATGGCGCCCACCAAGCCCAGCTTTCAGCAGGATCCTTCCAGGCGAGAACGGTAACACTTTTCTGTTTATTGAACCTGCCGCCGGGGCGGCTGCTCCCGCCGCCGCCGCCTCCGCCTCCGCCGCCGCCGCCGAGGTGGCGGGGCCCGCTCCGCAGTCCGCCTCCTGGGCCGTGAGCCCACCGGGACCTGGTCTGCGGGCTTGCGGCTCAGCGCTCGCCCGCGGTCCCCCCGCGCATTGTCCGCCCGCGGCGACTGCGGCAGCGAGCGGGCTCCGGCGGTGGCGGCGGCGGCCGCGCCAGGCTCTCCGAGCAGTCGCACCTCCTCGGCTCGGCGAATGGAGTGACTCGCTGACAAAAAAAAAAAAAAAAAAAAAAAAAAAAAAAAAAAGAAAAGAAAAAATAAAAGAAAAAGAAAGAAAGAAAAGAAAAAAAAAGAAAAAGAGAGAAACAAACAAAAAAGAGAGAAGGGGCTGCTGTGTGACGAGGAACAGCAGTTGAGGGTGGGGGGCCGGGGGATCCCCGGGGCCGCCGCAGGTCCCTTGGCAGCTGCTCTCTAGGAAGGAATGAGGCTGGGGAGGGGGAGGGAAGGCAGGCGAGAAGGGGGAGGAGGAGAGGAGGAGGAGGAGGAGGAGGAGGAGGCCGGGGGCGGGGAGCGGAGCTCGCGCCAGGCCCGGAATGTGTCGCGGAGGGGCTGTCTCCGCGCGGAGCAGCTAGGCCGGGCCGGGAGGAGAGAGGCGCGCGGCCGCCGTCTCCCTGCGCCCTTAGCCTTGGCAACTTGTGGGTCTCCTGCTTTGCTCTCATCTTGCCCTCCTTTCCACTCCCCCGCTCCCCAAAACAAAACAAAACAAAACAAAAAAAAAAGAAAGAAAGAAAGAAAAAGGAAGAAAAACCCCTCAAATCCAAATTAGCGAGTAAACAGCGAGATTCAAAATGTGCCAACAGTTGGAACGTCTATGCCCCGTTAGTTACTGTTTGGGGATCTGTGTTTTAAAAAAGTTCCTGGTGAGAATTGCATATCCAGGCAAGGGGCTCAGCGGAGCATGTCTGTTTGAAGTTAGTTAAACTAAAGCCAAAGGGAAAGGGAGTTTATATTCAAAATATCCTTAACCGTCCTACGTGAATGGCATTGTTAGACTGCATAGTAACTAAGCACCCCCCCCCCTTGCCCCACGTGGTTTTCCCTCCTGCTGTCCACCCAGCCTACTTTGTTTGGAATCCTATTTGCTATTAACTGGCAGTGTTAATGACATTAATTGCATATAGCATATTGGTTTGTGCAAAGTACCTTTTTCTGTCTTCGAAGAAGAAGTGCTCAGTAGGAAGTATGAAATGTGAAATGTTACCCATTGCTACATGAGGAAAACAAATGCTGTAGATACATGGCCCCTCCCCAACTTTCCTCGTAGGTGTAAGTGAACTTCAGAAAGAAAGATGAGGGAAGTCCATAGTAGCTGCAAAGATTTAATTATTATTACGTAGGAGGTTTTATTTTTGATACAACGTTGCATTTAACCTATAGCTTACATCAAGAAGAGAGGTATTTAAACAAGCTACTCATTAGAAAGCTTCAGTTGCACTATTGCTTTTTTCCTTCACACAACAGGGACAGCAGAATTGGCAAGATTAAGGGAAAAAATTTGTTGGGTAGCTATATAATTGATTAATTCTAAACTATGGATAATTTCTATAAATCCTATACCTGAAAGTAAATCACACATGATACCGTTTTTAAAGATGTTGAATGTGTGTAGCATTGTCTGCCAACTCATACTAGCTAAAAGGAATATTCAGTGTTTTATGAAGAATTCACATATTAAGTACTTTGCTCTTGTAGATAAGAAAAAGATTTTCAGAGCATTGTGCAGGTCTTTTAATAATGATTTTTTAAAAAATTTAACATGGTGATGCATACTTTTTCAGATCAGAAGTTTATAATTGATTTCCCTCCTCCTTTCCACTCATCCTCCTTCCCCACTTCTGTTGGTATTAAATGTATTTACTGGGATGGCCCCAGTAATCTCTCTAGCAGAGGCCTATTTGTGTGCCATTTTGGGAATTTTTCTGAGATAGGAATCTTGAAGATAGAATTAATTTCTAGAGGAAACTTCATAGCCTGTGCATGAGCGCGTTCTTTATCACCTGTCTCCATTTGGCATTCGAAGAAGGTAAATCAAAGTGCGCGATTTGTTATTCTGCTCCACTTGAGAGCTGAACTAAATAACACTTGGCCTGAAATTCTGATTGAAGTTGTAGGAGGATATACTGTATTTAATTTAATGCCCTTTAATAGCAGCTTCTTGTTCAGCTCGGATGCTGTCATTTTAAAGGTTGGATCTGAGAAGGTTTAACCTGTAGGGAGAGGGAGGAGTAATAACAAGGTAGGGGGCAGAAGGAGCGATATAGAGGAGAGGAGTTATAAACTAAATGTTTCAAACAGTAATAACCACAAACTTGGCCCGTTATCCAAACAGTTGTTTTATGCCCCGAGGGTTCACTTTCTTATTGGGGCTTTAAATGCTCTTAACACTTTAAGTGAAAACGTTACACATGTTAGTTGATTTGGTTTTGTAATGAGAAATGGAAAGTCAGATGGTTTGGTCAGGAGGGGGTTGGTTTTCATAGTTACTTGTTTCAGCTAAGTAGAGTCATTTCACCTTTATGTGGATTTTGTGCCTGGTACTTGTTGGTTTGTAGTAGTATTTCCCTGTAACAGTTGAACACTAATATGTTTATAAAAGATCACTTTCGTGGACATGCTTTAGGTGGTATTCTCCCATTTATTTACAAAATAGTTTCCAAATGACTGATTTCATAAAGGCGCTTATGGACACTACTCTTTACTGCTTTTCAAATACAGCAGTAACACAAACTTATATAGAAAAAAAAGACATTTTTTCCAATGGTCTTGTTGTTAATTTATAAAATATCTAACCTGAGTTTCATAATACAGTACAAAAGTCATTTCCTTCTAATAATGTTTACAGAATGAGTTTTGGAAAAAGAAACTTCTTCATTATGTCTTTGGTTACTATTTAGTACTGCTTAAATTTCTTTCACTCTTACACACAAAATGAGCCTGAGAGCCTGAGAGCATAAGCTGAAAACCTTGTGTATTTAAACTTGCTCGATTTTTCTTTAAACTCCAATAGGCTGCAAATTATGTAGCTCTACCACAGAGTTTTTCCACTATGTGAATGTATAACCAAGAAAAATAGACAGATAGAAGTGTCAAGCATGTGATGTGCCCATGCTGGTTTGCAAAGCATATTCCAGTAGTATTTAGGGCTTTTGGTTTAAAAAGTGAAGGTGGTGGTGGAGACTTTTTTGGGAGAACGTATTTCTTTTTACATTGTAAGCTTAAACACAGAGTGATAAATGATGATATGCGTTGTCTAACACTTGCTTATATATAAATAGCTTCACAAGATTGCTTAAATGATAATCGAAAATATGAAATAGGATGGCCTTCATATCACAAGGCCAAGGGTCTACAAATGGAAAAACTGAAATAATGAAATATTTCCAAGGCAACAGACTGTCAACAAGAACTGTAATGCATGGGCATATCATAGAACCACAGGAGAGGATATTAGATCGTATAGCTCTGGAGCCAGGAGTTATAATGACCTTTATTATGTAGGACCCTCCCACATTACAGCATCTTTTCCGTATTCCCAATCTCTGGTTTATGATTTGAGAGACGGATAGCTACTCTGAATCTGTAATATGCCAGTTACTAGATTTGATTCGTTACAAGGAGCAAACTTGATATCAGTATTACTTGATGCTTTTGTTAAAAAAAAAAAAAAAAAAAGTTGCTAGTGGTATTATGAATAGTTTCCGTCCCTGTGTCTTTGCAGAGTCTTAAAAATATGGCTTTTATTTGATCAAAAGTGATGTGAAATTACTATCTCAGCAATGAATTGGTAAGAATTGCATTGTGATTTAAATACAATCTACACATCGGAACGGTTTGGTGTTTTTAGTGATACGAAGTTTGATTTTCCCCTGAAATTCTATACAACGGTTGCCCCTACAATAGAGCTATTTTATGAGAATGCCAGAGTTTCCATGAGCCCCTCAATACTTTTACTGTGTCCCAGATCTTAGTCTGGATGGAATCCAGTGCCATGTTAAAATTGCATTTGTATGAAATGGGCCCTGATGTCTAGGATCTCCTGCTCTGTGGTGAGGTTTTCTATGACAAGATGTATAGATATGTGCTTTTGTAAAGCAGCACTTTTGGGGGACAATTTAGGCAGTGTAGCTTTCATTTCTTTACTTTAAAGCTGCAGAGCTTTATATTTTGTGAAATATTTGTGGGGGATATATCACAAATATTTCTAAATCTCTCCTAGTAATGTTTTCCCATATGCACTTTCTTAAGTGCTTTACTATTAATAATGATCCCAATGTAAACCTTAGATAGTCTGTTTCTGTTTTCTTATTTTTCCTGCATTCCTGTGAATCTCTTTCGTCTGCAGAATGCTGCTCCCTGAATTTAAAGAAAATTGAGCACACACGAGAGGGGAACCGGCCCTTCCTATGATGTTTGCATGGCCACTTTTTCTACAGTGTAACATTTCATCATTTGGGTTAAATTTTTAAAAATTTTGCATTGTGTAGGCTGAGATTCGAACTTCAGGTGTTTTACAGACATTCCTTAATTGTTTGCACTAGATAGGGTTAAAGGTTAGCGAAAGAGTTGGTATGTTAAAAATTTAGTTGATTAAATACTAATTTTACAATTTAAATGCTACCAAATTTTCACATCATGGAATATATGAAACTTGAAATATTTTAATCTATACTATTATGTGTACTGATATTTAAATCTGTACTTCTAGAATTTATGGAAAAATTCAGTTACATTGCTTTGCATTTAATGATGTTAGTATTTTCACAGTAAATAGAGCCCCCCCCCTTTTTTCCTCATTGGGCAGTGTAATAAACCAACTGTAACTGAATGGTATTTTTACTGCTCTGGGCCCCATTAGTGTGAATAGGATGTTTGCACTATTAAGTTTGATAGAACCTTACATAGTTAGAATAATTTGCAGTAATATTAGTAATACTACAGTGCATAAGCAGGACATAGCTTGGTAAGAGTAAAGTGATTACTACTGTATTTGAAATGACTAGGGTAGTGACAAGATTAAACAGCACTTGAAGTTGTTGTCTGTATACATTTCTAGAGCATAATGTTTTGGTATACATTAGAGCATAATGTATTTGCAGTCCTGTGCACAAAATCATGAGACACAAGATGAAAATCGCATATCACTAGTGCTTGTGGCCTTTGAGTATAATTATTGATTGGTTCATTCACTCAGCCTTATTTATTGAACCTCTCCTATGGACAGTCGTGACTTGTACAAGAGATGGAAGTTAACAATACTCTGTAAGAGTAGTTGCTCTGACCAGAGACTTGTCCTTATACCAGACATGCAAAATACTATAGAGAGCCAGAAACACCTTTTACTGCAAGAGGAGGAAGTTCAGAATTCAGAGTAATATATATAAGGCTCTCTATCTCTTTGGACTTCGATCAGTTTAGTGTTCTGGGTGGAGGGGAGAGGAAAGGTAGGTGGTATCCAGGTTGTAAAATATAACTAATGACTGTATAATGACAAGTGGTTCTTGGAGGAAAGACAGAAAAGGTGCCATATAAGTATAAGTGAAATTATAGAAGATTTTTAGAAACAATCTCTGGAGGGATTCAGAAAATAAAAAGAGATCACACATGATTATGATCAATGGTTACTGGGCATTGCCTTGTTTTGGGTCCTGTATTAAAGACATTTTCAGTCAAGAAAATAGATGCTAATCTTCCCAAGGAAGGTAGTAGAGATAGGGACTGAATTTGGGTTTGTTTCTGTAGGAACCAACCTTTCACAGCAGTGTGCAGGTGTTCCATTTTTGGACTTCGCAGCACCAGGGATTTCTGGGTGGATGCCATAGAGCTCTTGGGGCGGGTAGACCGCATGCACTACAGATAGGATAGTGACCTCGATCTCTGTTTCTTGGTTGTTCATCCCATGTTCAGAGAACTTCAGAAATGTAATGTTCATGAAGTTAGAAGCATTCATGTTTAAATGATTTTCCCTCTAGTGTTTCACATTCCCGTTGTTTTGTGGGCAAGTTCCACAGCTCTGTGCACTTCGGGAAGACTTGTTAAGGAATTTTTTTTTTAAGATTTTATTTATTTGTTCATATGACAGAGAGAGTTCATAAGTAGAGAGGCAGGCGGGGGGGGGGGAGCAGGCTCCCTGCTGAGCAGAGAGCCTGATATGGGGCTCGATCCCAGGACCCTGAGATCATGACCTGAGCCGAAGACAGAGGTTTAACTCACTGAGCCACCGAGGTGCCCCGGAATGGTTTTTAGAAGAATCAGTTTGCTGCGTGCAAACACCTCGTAGGCCATAGACCATGAAGTACCCCAGGACCTCCTCCGCTCCTGTTATCCATGCCTCAGAGTGTGCCGTAGTTTGTCTAAAGCTTACCATTGAGGCATTCTTATTTTGTGAGTTTTGCCACTGAGTGGGTGGAAGCAGCCTCACAGACTTTCTGAATAACACTTAAGTGTATTTCTAGATATTGTCTTTTGAAATATGTGAAGACTCATGCAAGTTGGCCTCCTGCCAAGTTAGGTGGCATTATAATAATGACAGTAAGCCTTTATATAGCAATATGGGCCAGGTATGAGTCTAAGGGCTTTGCATATATTAATTAACTCATTTAATGAAAAACTTGTTAAAAATGGACCACAATAAATGCATAAATGATAAGTTCTCATTATTTAGTCCCTCTTCCTCTCTAGACACACACAGATACTTGTGGCATCTTCAAGAAGCGAGAGTCTTTGGTAACATTTTAATTTCTCTAAGGCCAGGCATCCTAGGGGTTGGGCGGGCATGTAACGGTTCTTTGACAAAAGCTGTACTTCAGGAAACTTTGTAACATCTGACACCATTAGGGCTCATTGTAGAATGTCTGCTAGATTTGAGGTACTAGACAAGCATGCCACGTTTATCTTTACATTTTTGGATGTTATAGTGTCAACCAAATAGCTTAAAGAAAAAAAAAGCATAGTAGGAATTCCAGACAGAGAAAGGACTAGATTAGGGGTGCTTCAGTATTTGTGCTTGAAAGAACTGAGTGTTTTGCTTGTGTATTTTAATAAAATATTCACTTTTACATTCAGAAAAATCTCTTGTTTACATAAAGGATAGGTTGCCTTATAAAATGTTGGAAAGGGCTCATTTAGAGAGATGTTTTGCTAAAAATATTGAAGATAAAAAGCAGCAGTCAATAGGAAGTATAAGTGAAAAATAAGCCACAAAATTTAAAATAGCTTTCAGATCATCTTAAAAGAAATTACTTCTGATTACAGTATTTTATTATCATCAGTATGCTAATGCAGAATTAAAGGGCTCTGACTCGGGTACCTAGGTTATATATAACATTAAAGCTTAAATCTTTATCACATATTTTTGAAAGTAGTGCCACATAGCATTTTAAGACCACTTTATGGAATCATCGGTCATTTCAGTTATATCCCATTACTTCTGATAGACGGGGGCTTTTTCATTGGTAAGATTTATAAGAATTTTATTATAAAGAAAAATGCAATATTGGATTAAGGGTCATCTTTATTTGACTATAGCTCAAATCAGCACCCTCTTACCCTCCAATCTATGAATTTTCCTTTCCACCATGGTAACACTATGGAAAAGGATACTAGTTCTAAACTTCATCCAGAAGCACTTTACTCAGAAAGAGTGCAGCATTTTGGTAGGGGCAGATGGAATGATTGAAACTCTTTGCGGAACCTCTCTTCTGGTCCTAGAAAATGGAGAGATCAAAGGATAAGGGTATTTTTAGTAACTCATGTAGATTGCATTGATTGAAGGAGTATTTTTCCTATACAAATAATTTATTCCTCAGAATCTATTTCTGAAAAACATATATATCCTATTCAATATGAATGGAATTTTTTTTTATTGCACAAGATTCTGTATACCCTGTGTAAAATCATATAAACATATGTAAAGCCTACATGTATACTGTTTATGACATAACATATATAAAATATAAATCAGATCTATCATATTTGTATTATATCTACCTAAAATGCAAAAATGTAACAAAGATATCTTGAACATATTATAAATGTCTTACTTCAGATCGAGTTAAATTTACATATAGGCAATGAATTGGTGACTTTTTTGTTTTCCTAATGCTGTAAGGAAAAGTAGGCTCATCATTTTTTTTTACACATTTTTATTGTTCTGTGTAAATGTAATTTGTTAATCCTGTGAAATTTGTCATAGATAAATTTGCTTGGATTATCTTGTCACCACCGTATCTGCATTCTTTTGTTCATTGCTTATTCATAATTTAACAGTCTGGCAGTGAGCCTTTTTGGGATGCTCACAAAAGATATATGACCTCTACCAGCTGCTACTATAACCTGCAGAATGCACAGCAAGACATTAGAAACGTGAGGATTCCTCTACTGATTAAAGTGCTCTTCATTTAAACAGTCTGTTCATAAGAATCTCAGGAATCTCTTGCTACCAGCAGTTTTGTTTTTTGTTTTTTTTTTCTCACTTCCTAGCAAAATTAGTTCAAACTATTGAATCTTCATTTGGTATGATTTTTTTTTTTTAGGTGATCCAAAGGAAATTGATTTCTTGAATTCTGCTGTTTCTTTATAACCAAAGACTCAAAAATCTGACATTTGGGCATATTAAAGTTCTCCAGAAACAGTTTTACTGGCCAAGGAAGAATAGAGAGTAGAATGGCTATATCACATCCCAATCTTAGAAGAAATGGTTGGTTTAATCCTACTCGAATCCAGGCACTTTACAGTTTGTATTCGAAACAGCCTATATTATGTGGTATGTGGCAGACATTAAAAATAGAATGTTACTTGAGGTGTAACCACATCTTTAGGTTTTCATTATTCTGAATTAGTTTAGCATACGAATTTATTCTCATCTCCCCCCTCCCCCCAGAAATCAGCAGATCAGTTTATGAGTAATGGCTAGTTTTTGCCTCTCTTCTGTGCAAGCATATGATTACAGTTCAAAATAATTCATTGCTAATCCATGCAGTATTGGTTCATCTCCATCACTCTGTTCTGTGATTAGAGCCTCAGGCCTGCTGCCTTGCTTTCCGCCCTGATTTTCTTTAACTGCAACCCTTGTTTTAATATAGTTCTGTAGTCACCACTGTCCTGCTCGCTCCTCTCCATCCCTCATATATATCGATTGCAGTAGATTAATATTTATTTGAAGCTATTTTTCAGACTTTGTGAAAAATGTATTCATTTCTTACTGTGAATCTTCATCTAAAGGGAGGGGGAGAGGGAAGATGTAAGACTCAGGTACACCACTCTTCTTACAAAGTGAAGCTATTGCTTTTCCAACCTTCATTCTTTGCTGTAGTCACTGTTTGTTCTTTATACACAAATCAGGAAGTTTAATTTCCTTGAAAAAAATTTAGATGAAGCTGTAGTGTTAACAGTTGAACTCTTGTTTGTAACAGTTCTAAAATGGCTTTCTGCATTTCCTGAGTACATACCGGAGTCGGTGCAATCACCATAATATACATTGATCAGCTTGCATTGAATATTTCCAGACAAGGCCACAAAGCTATCATTTTCCTTAACATCAAAATTTGCCAATTTCACCAGAAGGTCATCTAACAGATTTTTTAAAGACTTTGTTTCAGATCTCAGTAGTCCAGTGTTCCTTTTAATAATTACTTTCGTCTCATTGTAGCCGTGTGTTTGAAAGTGTAGGTCAATGAGGATGATTGCATTCAGAATTTCATGATCTGTGTAGTGGAACAAATTGAAAGCAAAGCCTGTATCAATCACTGTGAAGGGAGGGTTAATTGTTACCGCTTCTCAAGCCTCTGGACAGATAAACCAGTAATGAAATACTTATTGCTCTGATATGTGAATGCTGAAGGATGAAACAATGGAAACAGAAGCAGTCTTCAGAGATAACCAAAAAGGCAAAGAAAAAAAATAATAAACCGGATGAAAGTATGGAACTATGTGCTGCATTAACTCTCTTAAAAGTAATATTGTTTTTAGCTTCCTACCCATCTTTTTCTGGCAGGTTAGGGCAGTA
This sequence comes from Mustela lutreola, assembly GCF_030435805.1. Taxonomy (NCBI): domain Eukaryota; kingdom Metazoa; phylum Chordata; class Mammalia; order Carnivora; family Mustelidae; genus Mustela; species Mustela lutreola. Next base: position 89,122,924 of record NC_081296.1, read on the forward strand.
TCATATATCAGGTTGCTAAAGCCAAATAAGAATATAAATGGAAAACTCTCTTTCTGTAAAAATAAAAAAAAAACTAAAAAAAAAAAAAAAACCAAACCCAAAACCCCAAAACATACAGTCCTAGGCTTTATATGAACACTGCATATTTTATAAAAATAATGTTTGAATTACTATTTAAGGTTTTCTCTCTCAAAAAAAAAATTAGTGATTCTACACATGTTAAATATTATACATGCATAAATGGCTTAAATTCCAGAATGTTTTAAAGGATTGTTTTGTTATCTTTGAAGAGATTTTGGAATTATTGGCCCATTGTAGACCAAAGCATAGAGGAAATTGTGAAATACATAAAGAAACAGTCAAATAAGAATTAGTGTTGCAAAGAAATCATGAGATTAGAGTAAACACATTTAACCATTTCTACCATATGAACTTAACATTTAAACATCTGTTAGTTACTTATATGTTGAAATATATGCAAAAATATTTAGCCAAATTGAAGTCTTAGGCCCATGACAATCATCTCAACACAGTGGGTAGTTCTGAAAATTAATGAGAATGATAATACTGTAAAGACTGTTCCAGAGTTTGCCCAAATTCATTATCTAAGACTCTTGTTAAGAACATCTCAAAGAATTTTAACCAGGAAAATATATTAATGGTTCAAAAGCATTTTCAAAACCCTGAATTATAAAAGTATAATGGAATTATAGATGCAAGAGTTATAGTTAGCAACACAGATAGCAGAAGACATTATGATGGCAAAATTTTCCACAACCTATATACTCCTTTTGTACACGGTTTCATATGTAGGGTTTAAATCTCACACATTATTTTTGTTTTGTTTTGTTTTTAGGGCAAGAAAATCAGAATCATTTAAAAACTAAAATGGGTTCCTTCCCATTCATGAGGAGAAGCTGATAGCTGTAAAAAGTTAGATGTGTCTTTTGGCAGTCATTTCAGATTTGACACCACCAACAAGCCAGAATATTTTTAGCAAAAAGAAAGAACTATTGCACATCTTTTTATTTGTCTTCAAATAAAAGTTTCCCAAGACCTGTTTCTGTGCAATATTGGCATAGCTGCATAGAAACTAAGCAAATGACTGGGACATAACCCTTTTTTTTTTTTTTTTAATGACAACAGCACCATCCTCCAGTGAATGTGGTTTTGTATGTTGTATAAGAATTCATTGTAATAGTGATACTGTAACATCCCTGGGCCAGGCTACTTAGACTGCTACTAAGATACATCAGAATGTAAGTCAGTAGAGAGCTCTCAGGTATAGCTGTACCAAAGGGTATGGACTTCGGTCTACAACAAATGGCAGGCAGAAAGCAAGAAGAATTCCTTTCCTTGGTAATAGACATATACTGAACAGAAGTGCCTGCGGGTATCGAGATGGTCAGGGCAGTACACGATGAAGTGCCATTGGTCACTTGCTGGTTGGGTGCTAGCAAAACAGCAGGTAATGGCCCGAATCCCAGTCACTGGTTTTGGTCTTTCATTATCTTTATAGGAAGTTGTTCTCTACACAGACAGGTCCTTTAACCATGTATAGCCTTAGTTTCTTTATTAGTATGTTCAGTGGCTAACATTTCCTTCCAGCTACAAAATTCTGTGACTACATGATTTGAATTATGTGGAAATATGATGCAAAATAATGAGTTGAAGTCTATGGTGTTTCTTTTCTTTCCCCCCAATGGTATTAGGATTTACAAATATTCTTTATTTATAAAACTATTGAAGTTTTTAGATCAAATACAATGCTTTTTGTGTAGGTTTCAATCAATAAAATGTTGGATATTTAAGTATTTTTCTTCCACAAAAACATCTTTGAATGGAAACTTTTTATTGCAAGACTGTCCAGAGAGACGTTGCAGTGGAAGCTATAGGCTATATTAAATTATATTTTAAAGTGACATATTATGCACATGACTCAAGGTAGCACTAAAGAAAAACACTAAAATGTTTAGCTATAAATACATTTGTTGGTTAAATTCAATTGAGATGGTAGAACAACTCTGGAAATATTTGAAAACCAGATGATATACCACAAAGAAGGAAGTTAACAATGTAATGTTTGATGGACAGGCGAGCACTTAGGGGAATAACTAATCTCTGAAAATTTTGTGTGTTCCTAAAACATTTATAAAGAAATTTCTGTAGTGAGTTATTTGCCCAAACGACAACGATAATTTCTTTATTTCTAACCTTGTTTTTCTTTTTTTTTCTTTAAAATTTTTAAAAATTTTTTACTTATTTATTTGAGAGAGGGTGCATGAGCATGAGCAGAAGGAGGGGCAGAAGAAGAAGCGGATGGTGAGATGAGCAGAGAGCCCAACGTGGGGCTTGATCCCAGGACCCCGGATCCCTGACCTGAGCTGAAGGCAGCTGCTTAATTTAACTGACTGAGCCACCAGGCACCCCTCTACCCTTGTTTTTCAAAGGAGCTTTCTTCTAATTCTTCTCCCTTACTTATAAAGATGATCTGATTTAGTGTTTGTAGTATAGACAGATTTAAATATTTATGATTGGGTAAGATTTTTTCTCATAAATTAAAGCCTTTAAATACATGCATCATTTAGACATTTATTGTTTCCTTTGAAAGTTTCTAATTAATGACATTACTGCAAATATATTCTTCTGAGATAATTAACATTTTTGCCTAATTTCTCTCTCTCTCTCTAATACCTATGTTCTATATATTATCTGTAGATTTAAGAGTATTTTATTCCCCAAACCTATTTTATACTTAATTATCAGGATAATTTAGCACCACTGATAAAAAATATTTTTCCCTAAAAACACTCTGTTCCTCACAAGATAATTTTCTATTTTTCTTTTATGAAAACAACCAGGAAAAAAAAAAAAAAAAGTATAGCATAGTATAGACTGTACTTATAAAACTCCTATCCTTCCCTCTTCACTCATCAAGATTGTACTTTTTCAGAGCTAATGCTGGCTAAGTGTTAGGAGATAATCTGATTAGAACAATTTACATTGAGGAAAGAAGCTATTTTCATTTTTTAAAAGGAGCCAACAATACCAAATTTCAATTTATTAGAACATGGAAGATTTCCAGTGTGTCCTTGCCTCTCTACATCACACATATATGCCCCTTCCTAAGAGATACCTTGGTCAATACTCTGAAGTAACCTCTTCTGAAAATTTTCTATCACCTCATGACATTGTTTTAGAAATCATACAGTAGTTTCCTCACATGATTGCGTATAAAAATGGCCAGATAGCATGAGCTGGGTTAAACACACGTGCTATGCCTATTTTCATTGATAACTTTTAAAAAACATCTAGTTAAGCATCTCTCACTGTAGTGAAGAGCTACCACCAAGTAAGGAAATTGAGAACTGGGTGGCATGTTGTGACACTAAGGTTTCAAAGGTGCACTCAGTGCTGAGGTAGGGTTTAAATGTGGAATTTATAGATGGCTGTAGAGGTCTTTGTGGAAAGGAATCCACATCAAGTCTTCAGAGTTGGGTTGAACCAAACCACCACAGACTTCACAAGATCCATTCTCTGTCACGGTCCTGCTCCTTCTGTCCCACTCACTTACCGAGTCCTGTTCCAAGAGCGCACATTACCATCCAGCTGTATTTTGCTGTTATTCATTTGCCACCAGCATCTGTTCCCTACATGGTCATGAAGACTTTTGATAAGCTCTGACTGAGCGTAGCCCCTCCTGACTTATACTGGGGATTTTTAAACCCATGGTCCATCAACAGTATAGCAGTGGGGAAATGGGCTTCAGCGGATCCAAAGAGTCTCCTGCAATAGCATATTCATACATTTTTATCAGTTACTTAAGGGGGTATATTTTCCCTGAAAAATTTGTGTCAAGAATTGTGAAGAGCCTGAGATTTTACTGTACTTGCAAACTACTAAGTTAGCCTTTAAATGGATATTGGTAGAATTTCCATTATCCTTGGATTAGAGACAGAAAAGTTTATTACAGTCTTAGCAGTAGCCAGTGTATCAGAATTTAAGGCAATTCTCTGATCTTTGGTTCCTACAAAGAGGGCCACATAATACCTGTATATGTAGTAGGATGTGTCACAAGAGGAACTCTCAATTTAGGGAACCTGAACTTTTTAGGATGGACAGTAAACATGTCTCCCCTTTGCTCTGGAGGGAGAAACACCAGCTCTGACCTCCAAGGCTGTCCTCTATACAAATAAACTGGAATAGATAGTCCAGTACAAAGGGTAGTTAGTGCCTGGCCTGGAAGATGTGGAGAAATGCAAGACACTTTTCTCTCAGAAGTCTGCATCATTGTTATGACGATCATTTAGAAAGATGAGAGGATGTAGTGATATAATTGTCCTGTAGTTTCAAGTTTCTCTGAGCTTAATGCAAGAGGAAGTCAACTATTTGAGAGGAAATGACAAAGATTCTGAATGGAAAGTTTTCCAAAATGGCGTAGGTTTGGTTGATTCAGTACTGCATAGGTCCTTTTAACGTTAATATGTTAACATTTTCATGACCTCTGTTTTATCTTGTCCTTTTTTGTAAGTATGCTTTCTTCCTGGTTTGCTCTATTTATCTATAAATTTTAATTTGTTGATAGTTCACTTTGTGTTTTTGCGTTATATTACTCAAGTTTCTCCACAGCTCAGTAAGATAGGTTCTGTCAGTATCTCCACTGCATTGCTAAAGTCAAAATTACTAAGGATTTGGAACTGGGCTCTAGTCTCAGTCTGTTGACTTACTACATCATAGAGATGACATTCTTTGACCACACTGGTTTCCTTCTGATTCTTTTTTTTTAAATTTTTTATTTCTTTATTAACATATAATGTATTGTTAGCCCCAGGGGTACAGGTCTGTGAATCACCAGGTTTATACACTTCACAGCACTCACCATAGCACATACCCTCCCCAATGTCCATAACTCCACCACCTTCCTTCTGATTCTTTTCTTTTTTTTTTTTTTAAAGATTTTATTTATTTATTTATTTATTTATTCCGAGAGAGAGCGAGCGAGAACGGGCACAGGTAGACACAGTGGAAGGCAGAGGCAGAGGGAGAAGCAGGCTCCCTGCGGGGCAAGGAGCCCGATGTGGGACTCGATCCCAGGACGCTGGGATCATGACCTGAGCCGAAGGCAGCTGCTTAACCCACTGAGCCACCCAGGCATCCCGCCTTCCTTCTGATTCTTAAAGAATTTTTTCCTATGGTCCTTTTATCTTCTGGGGCTTTCCCATTTTTCCCACATCACCTTCCTGCCTCATAATGTTTTTCCCTTCCCTATACCCAAGTCCTTACCCCATATGGGCCCAGCTGATTCTATAGATCCCTTCTTACACATCGCCTTTTAATACCTGCCATGGACTTGTAGGTATTGAATATTTTTGCACCCCCACATTATACTAAGTCACCTTATCTTCTGATTTTGTAGTAATCATATCTGTAAAGCTAATGATTACAATGACAACATAAACAAGTCAACCAAAGACTTACAGGTCATACCTAGCTTTGTGGTAAGGTAATATAATAAAGATTATTATAAAGAGATTATGATCTTGTTTGGCAAGTTATAATCTGTAGTCCTATTTCTTGCATAGTATTTATAACATCCCATTGTGAATAGATTTACATGTTGTGATTTATGGTGGCATGGATCAAAATGTAGCCCTATCTTTTGCAAAGCATTGCACTTATGTATACACCATAATTTGTTGTTATAGCTCGCTTAAAAGGCTTGGTTAAAATGATGGTGGTTTCTGGTCATTTCTGATCGAGTTATAAATTAGAAGGTCACCTCCAATCAATGCCCAGTGACTTGGCACTTTGCTTTCCCATTTTCCAGTTTTCTAGCCTCATTTTTATCCCATAGGTTTTAACAGTATCATGATACTATAATTTAATGATCAAAACAGGATCTAATAGCTCACAAGACCACTATGGCCCAGATATTCTCTATTGGATACATTCTATAATTATTCTCTGTGATGGAGATGCTTACATAAATGTCAATATAATATCTCGAGATCATGTTAAAATATCACACTGGAAGGTGCTCTTGAGGAATGGACAATGGAATATAGAAATCATTTTAGTGTTGAGAGCTGATGCATCATCAGAATCTATTGTTAAAATTCTAAATATCCATAACCAGTATAAAGGACCATTAATCAAAATATTGGATGACAAAGAAATAAATAATAGTTTCTTGTGTTCTTGTCTTTCTGCATGGATTGTGACCTCTTTGGAAGGCAAGAAATCATTGTCCCCCATTGCGTATGCCCAGGGATGAAAAACATTCCTAGAACAGAGTTAATGAATGGAGGAATGAATGTCAGTTCTAATTATGCCTACTTCATACTTAAGATTTTATCCCAGGTAGTCCCTATATCTGTCAAAAATCTGCAACTATACTTGGCATACCTCATTGTCTCTGATCTAGAAAAGAAATTAATAGGGAAAATTAAAGTATTTTATAATTATAAATATTTTCCTAATGCTTAGAAATTTCTAGTGTATTCTAGAATTTCAAAGCTAAATTATTTACATTGTTTGATCTGGATTCCCTGAAAATTATGCCTCTATAACTCTACAGAGAATGATTTTAAGTTTGAAATGTGTCACATCTCTCCATTAACCAAGGAACCAAGAAATGTTAATTAGAACTAAATATGCCACTGATAGTTTCTTTACTTCCAAATGATACTAGCAAACAGATGAATTCTGGAACAATGGAATATTTCCAATTAGAATGATATTAAACCCATTTTATAGTTATAATCTCATAAAATTTGAACTCTATTCTATATTTCACAAAATTATACCTATAATTTAAGTTGATTAGACCAAAATTTAAAAATGCAATCATGTAAAATAGAACAGGTTACAAAAAGAATTGACATTTTTCTGGGGATCTCTTCTCTAATTGCCTGGTTCAGTCATCACGTGGCCTTGTGTAGCTAGTATGTATAACAAAAATTTTTGCACAGAAAATCTCCTGTAAGGATACGCTAAATAACCATGATTAATTTAGCTCTTTACCATGATTGAGTAACAGTAGTGAACACTGTTACTTTCCTACAAACCAGTAGAGGGATAAAACTTGATAAACTTGCTTGAACTTAATATATATATAGAAATGAAATAATTAATGACTCCAGGGAAAGAATGGATCAGTAGTTCAAATATACTTATTCCTTTCTCTCTTTACTCTGAACATTGCTCACTTTCTCCAAAGTTTATTACCTGTAGTCACTAAATTTTTTCTTTAATGCATAGGATCCCTATTCAGATATACTGATGTATGTCTTGAATAACTTTGGGGATGAAATTTAACTACAGTCTTATTAATATACCAGTAAAGAAACACATCCAGTTCTCTGAAACTAAAATAACTTCAGACATGTTGATATATATACTTCAATATGTTCAAACACACATGCACACACACACACACACACACGCACGCACACACACACACAGCCTATGCAAATAGAAACAGAGCCCATGCTATAATACAGTTAGAAATTGTGTTCAGTGTTAATAATGAAGAGTCAGTGTAACAGGCAAAAGCTTTCTTCTTTGCTCGAAAAGAGCACTGAGTTGCAGAAACGCAAATAAGCATGCATGGCTATTTGATGTCCTGGCATGATGATGATATTATTTATTTTGTTCAGATCCACTCTGGCTTCCCAACTCTAAATGGAAAGTGGTATCTTCTACATCCAATATCTATTTAGGAAGACGGCACTCTTCTGAAGTGAAAACAGACTATCTCTGGAGTATGCTTTTCTACCTGGAAAATTTGAGCAACTATACAGTGTTAATAATAATATTTTAACAGTTGCTGCTTATTGCATTATTATTATGTGTCAGACACATACTAATAATAAGCTCTTTTGACATATTACCTCAATTTTCTAAATATTTGAATTAGTTACTTTGTTAATTTCATCTTTGGGGTTTTTAAGCATTGCTCAGTGTAAGCATTCATTTTCTATTTCTGGTGTGTATATTGCATTTGTCTCTTGCAGAAGTTTTGAAAGCTGTGAAGTTTCAGTTTTATTTCGCCAGGTCGCTCCCTCATGCCTGGACTTACTTCTGCCCGTCAGTTTGGGGCATGGGCACTTCTTAATCCTGGGTTTGGTGGGAACATCACGGTAAGCGTTACAGGCTTAGGGAAGTTCTCATTTTCTCTGATTTTATAGGCTAGGACATTTTGTTGCCTAAATGTGGTACCCGTCACTTTTGAGGTGTTGTGGTTACACTCCTGCTCCCCACCCCTAGCTCAGCACAGGGACGTTTGGCTCAGCTGTCACCTCCTGGCTACTCTTCTTGCTATAGTTCTTTATCTCAGACTCACTTGGCATTTACTTAAACATACTTCAGTTCCCTTAAAGTTGGGCTGAGCCTTTTCCTTTTCAAATTTGTTTCCATTTTCAGAGGTTTATTTCTCTTTTTGAAAAACAAAAATAAAAACAAAAAACCAGTGCTCCTTTTTCTCTACTTTGATTGCTTTTTCTTGTTATTTTATAAATTCTTTAAAATCACCCCCAAATAACTGAATGCTTCCAGAAATATTAATACGTCCTTCCTCACCCCGTGGACCTACCATTGTCTTTGGTTTTTCTTAGCCAACTATATTCTGCTTCCTTGTGTACCTCCAAACCTGAGGTGAGTTTCTACCAATAGACACTTTCAGCCTTTATTTCCATAATCTCTTGGCAGCTTTTGTCACCCCTGGTCACCCCTTCCTTTTGGAGACACTCTGTTCCCTTGATACCTGTTTCGCTGTGCTTTTCTGCTGTTCCTCCCAGCTCTCTTGCTCTTGTTCTGGCCTCATTTTCTACTCATCTCATTCTGTACTCCCTACAGGAATCTGCCATATATGTCCATGGCCTCATCAAAGGGAACAGAGATGATGACAGTGCAACAGTTCTTCATGTTTGGTGGGATCTCTCCTGCTCTCTAAACCCATATATACAGCTGCATATTGGGCATAGCCATTCAGTTGTGGCTTGGGCACCTGAAGCTCAAAGGGACCTGAAACTTAACTGTATAGTACTTGGCACACAGTGTGTGTTCAGTATATATTATATATCCAGATGAGTGAGTAGCAAATAAGTAAATACATGGGTAGAAAAGGTAGCCCCAAAAGAGACTCGTAACATGATGATGGTGATACTGTTATCTTGCTCTGTCAAATTGTTGACGCAGAGACTCCTGAGTGCCTTGATCATTGAAATTTGTCCTGACTTTCTGATCTCTCTTTTGACCTGGTTTCCAGACACAAAATGCTTATTTTGACTGATTCTTGGACACCGCATATTTTTATGTTCCTAAACTTTTGCTTTTTATGCTCCAGGAACCACAGATCCTTTATTCCCAGACCTGACCTGATTTTTGACAGGGGATGCATGCTATTTAATAAGTTTGTGTGTGTGTGTGTGTGTGTGTGTGTGTGTGTGTGTACATGTGTACTTTAATTGTAGCTCACATGAAGACTCCAGAGATGAGTAATGACCCTGAGTCTAGTGTTAGGGTTGAACAACTGGAATAAGATAACTCTTTAGAAAACTGTGTTTTCATTTACATAAGCAAATATTTTATGGACTTTGATTCTATTGTCATTTTGCCATTTTTAGACTTCTTTTCTTTCATGAAATCTGTAGTTGGCATGGAGGTTCAGGTTCATGTTTCTTCCCTAAGCCTGTTCAGGTTTCTGGTAGACATAGACTGACTTATGATTGTAATAGTAAAAGAGCAAACCCATTTAGGGGGAGCCCCATGAAGACGCACACAGTGCTGGTTTTCGAAGGGTTGAGCATGCTTCAGTCCCTCAAAACAGTGTTACCTCTTTGTGTGAAATTCCTGAGTATTTTCAGGCTTACTGAGGGAGAAGATCCTCTCTTCTGGATTTATCAAGTAGGAAGTATAATGCAGTGCTGCAGTCTAGAGTCTTTCTAAGCTCAAGTATACACCATAAAAAGGGGACATGTGCACCGAAATCAGATAGCTTATGAAAACCAGCACAAGCATTTTATGACTATGCCTTAAGGGGCTTAAGGGACATACCATGAATGATGTTTTATGTGAATTTTCACTTACACTTTTTGTGAGTAATGGTTAATTGTTGAATTAGGCAGAATCTACAGCTTTTCCTATCCTTCTAAATATGTGTCATTGGGGGCTCTGGAAACGAAGGGGATATATTGCTTATAAGGTAGTCCTCAAATGCCTGGAAGAACTTTAAAAGGAATATTATACAAGAAAGTTTTCTTACTTTCGTGCTTTCTTTGTATTTATATAAGTTTTCTTTTTCATTGACTTACAGTCATTACCAAACTCACATGGTGAGTTTAGGAGAGAAGCAAGAAAAGCAGTATTTATTACAGTAGTCCTGGAGAAGCCATAGCTTAGTATATGTTTATAGCCTTATATATTTCTTGGAACATGAGAAAAATAAAAATAAAATTCTGCATTAATACAAAAAGAATCAGTTCAAATATAAATGGAAGCTAAAGAAACATATCTCTTCTTGTGCCCTAATGGTGGCTGGCTGAGAGGTCTTCTTGGGCAGATCAACAGGAACACCACAGTGGAATGTCAAGTTATAGACTTCTTTTGGGGGTGGGCAGTCACTCTATGCACTATGAGAGCTTTTATTAATTCCAAAATAATAAAAATGGCTTTTCCTCATTACTGTATCCATTAGTCAAATGTAGTCATACATTCTTTGGGTTTTAAAACATTATTTCGGTCCCTTACTATAGAACAAAATCCTTTCTTTCCTGTAAATTTTATTCATACAACACGTATACTTACATGTTTAATGTGGAATTAGGAAAAAGGAAAGTTACGTAAAACCTAATAATGATTCTTTAAGACATAGTAGGAGATGAAAACCTCCAAGAGGACAGCTAAATTTAATCCCAAGAACCACAACCGTACTGTCTTGTGTTTGGGTTTATTGTGTCTTCCCAGCATATGTGCTTAAACATGTTTGCCAACCTCTGGAATTATTTAGAGAAATGTTTGTGCAGCTTAATTCCCCACGTAAATGGTAATTTCATGGCAGTTCTTGAAATAAACATTTTTAAACTTGAAAATATTTTGTGTCTATTTCCATTATAGAAACAAATATTTAAAACCCAAAGTAATATTTTACCAGTAATTTGAAACCTAATAACATTTCTCTGAAAAATGTGAATTCATATCTGATTGTAGTGCTGCCATCTGATATTGGTTCTGCTCTCTTTCATACTTAATCTGTATAACATGTTGTGATAAATTGCTCCATATCTCAAATGGAGGCTGCCTTTCACTTATTCACTGTGTTGTCTGTTACCTTGTGTGGACACACGCTCCATTCTCACCATCACTGACGTCATCATCATCATCATGGGATGAAGGCAAGTGCTTTGAATTCTCTCTGTATCTCAGGCCATGTGCTAAGAGCTTTACTTATATTATCTCATTTAATTCCCCTGAAACCCTCTGAGGAAGAGATCATACCTCCATTGTATGGGTGAGGAGCCAAGTCTTCTCCTCGAATCAGCCATGGTCTTACTTAAATTACTTTAGAAAGCTACATTTCAGTGGTGAATAAGAAGGAAAAGGGCTGAGAATCATTCAGAAGTTGAAATACAGAACAGCATATGATATTCAGTTGCCCGAGTAGAACATACGCTAAAATCCTCTTAGGCAGATAATCAAACATGAATACAAAACCCCTCAAATAATTTTCATTTGCAATTATGGCAGCAGAAGCAGCAATTAGAAAGAAAGAAAGTTTTGTGGTTTTTTAAACAAATATTTTGGTACAGTGGTATGTTGCTGTACGCACGTGTGAGTGTGTGTGTGTGTCTGAGTTTAGGGCCTTAACTGGATTAAAGGGAGGCGATATTTTGAAAAGTGTCCTCCTACTGTAGAGGAGGACACCCAAAACTATGAGTTGGTTGATTAATATTCTTTTGAATTGAAAACTGTAAAGATTTAATTTTTATTGTTTGAGTTATTAAAACTGGATTTTGAAACTATTAAGCACTACTGATTTATTTCAGACTGCAAGGAATAGCATCATCATAAAGGTAGAACTAGACAAATCATTTAACAGCACATTAATAAATGATGAAAATGTTACCTTAATGAGAAGAGTTTGTTCTTATGAATGGAAACTTAAGTGCAAGCATTAACAAGAAATAGGTTACTAACATTATAGGAAATCTAACAATATACTAAAGTTTAGAAATTTATACCACAATTTTAAAATACATGTTTCTTTCTAATTCTAGACCCATTAATCTCCTTTCATTCTAGAGCTATCTGTTGTTCAAATGGGGAGTACACAGTGGTTTTTCTCATTGTTAGTGGTGATAGATGACGATCCTGAAGAAAGTCTAGATAGAGTTCAGTGATAAAAATGATATTTTCTGGGCCAAAGAAATTGCTTTAAAAACTCAAGCAGTTCCGAATGCAAATAAATAATGGCAAAACAGGTCTTTTCTCTTGGCTGTAATAAGCCCCATATTAGCTGTTTTCCAGATTTTAAATACAGGGTAACATTTGATTAGGAGAGCTTTGCCAAGTGGAAAGAAGACAGCAGAAAGGGGCATTAAATTGAAATAATGGGCAGCGAAAAAAAATAATGGATCAGGCTGTTCCAGAGCAATTTGGAGGGGAAGAAAAGGAAGAAACTTTGCAACTGGGTTCTCCAGCTTTTTCAAAGAATGTTCTCCTCATCCTTCAGTGAAGTGCTAGCTGCAAAGGGAGGGCCTGAAGTGGGTGTGACTTAGGTACTTGACACTGAGGAGGGTATACAGAATCTCTGCTTATTGACTTGAATCATACTTGTTGACTTGGTGGCCTGCAGCTTCCAGCCAGCTCAGCTCAGCTCTGTCATCCCCTGGAAGAATCATTTAAGAGACAGAAGCTGTCGTCAGTGCAGTGTTCAACTTTGAAGTTAGACAGAATGGGGCTCTCCATTTTCACGTGTAAATTAATTTTACATTTGAAATTAATATTCAGTATTCAACTAGAACTTAGTAAACGATTCAGGGAGATAATGCATGGGCAGATGCTTTATAGATTTTAGAGCTCTCTATAAATACCAAGTAATATGACAATTGCAGGACATAAATAATTCTGGTGCTCAGTATTTAGGACTCTTGTTATTGTTACAGAAAAAAAGACAAATAGACTGGGGAGAAGCTGTGGTTTGAGAGGTCCAAGATGCCAGTCATTAACAGAAGATCCCATTTTTCACTGTCTGTTCTTCCTCGATACACCTGAAAGTTATATTCAAAGAATAATTACTTTGCCTTCACTAAAATGCATTTTCCAATGAGATCACACTTATATGAAAATAGTGATTGAATGTGGACTAAATAACTGATAATATCTAAAACAATATTGTCCCCAACTGGGAAATTTTCTGCAGCTCTTCGTTTCACTTTTTACCACACTAAAAAAATGACAAACGTCCATTGATTTAGAGCTTGCTATATGCTAGACTCTGTGCTAAGAATGTATTATGCATTATTCATTCCCTATTCAACCCTATGGGAGAGCTGTTACTGTTGCCATCTTATAAATGAGGATGCAGCAGTACAGAGAGGTTAAGTAAATTGCCTAAGGTCACACAGCTAATAAATTTTAGTCAGGATTCCATCCCAGGGCTCCTGAGCTCCAGATCCAAGCTTCCTATTTGATATACCACATATGTTATGGGAAATGGGCTGAATTTTTCCTATATTTCTATTTCTTGAAGTCGAAAAAATCCAATTGTTACATGCGTACTTACAGTATGCTATAGTGTGCTATAAATAGAAGTGAAAAAAGTATCTCAGGGAAGACATTTAAAATTCTCTATGAGTAGAGGAAATGCTGAAGATTTAATAGAAGCCTCTCCTGTAAATCAGGTAGCCTGTTTATCCTGCCAGAGGATGAGTCTGTATATTTTAAAAGGTAGAATTAGAGAAGCATGAAGAAATGGTAGTTGTGAAAGTCTAACAAAACTGTGTTTAAAAACATTCTTAATATATGGGTCATATAATGTGAATGTTCATAAAACGCTTGGATTTGAACCCTTGGTTCAAATTCTCAAGATGATCCAGGTTGTGTCTTAGATATGCATTAAACTATATTATGTCAATACATTTACAAAGTTTTATACTTGAAATATAATTGCAGGTTAATTGTTCCTAAATCCAGTGATAAATTTAATAATGGTACCATTTCAAGTTTTAAATCACATTACTTTTTATAACCAGGACACTGTATATGACAAAGTTTATTATCTGACACCGTGTCTGCGGGGCAGGAATCTTGGGGTACCTTCCTTCTCTGGGTGATTTGGGCTCAGGACCTCTCAAGAGATTACAGTCTTGAGTGCTGAGGCTAGAGTATTGCTTCCAAGATGGCTCAGCTCTCACGGTTATTGGCAGGTCTCCCTTCCTCACTGGCTGTTGGCTGAAGTCTCCTTCCTTCACTTCAGACTTCTCCCTAGGCTGCCTAAGTGTCCTTGCAGTGGCAGCTGGCTTTCGTTAGAGTGAGTGATGGGTGAGAGGGATGGAGGGAAGGTGGGAGGAGGGAGAGAGAGAGAGGAGAGGGAGGTAGGGACAGAGGAGAGAGAGGAAGAAGAGAGACTAGATGGAAGCTGCAGTCTTTTAGAACATTGAAAGTGTCAGGCCATATTCTGTTGGACACAGACACCAGCCCTGGTATGGTGTAGATGGGAACTATGCAAGGGTATGAGATACTACTAGGAGGCTGGGAATTAGTGGGGACCATCCTGGAGGCTGATTAACTTAAGTATTTTATTAGGAGAAAAATGTACCAGTAATCCCCCAAAGTTTTTATGAGGAGATATTGCCCAGACGATGTCTCAAAAATTGTAGTTAAAAAAAAAAAGTCTGAACCAAATCCTGTTCCAGCCTTGGACATCACTTGGTGATTTTTGTTGAATTGAATTTGTAGGTTAGATGGACTTTGATATATCAGACCAAAAAGCTATTTTTATAACATAAGAACTACAGGTGGTGGATTTGAATGTCTGCTTTCCCGTGTCCCCTGTGCCGCTTCTGAATCTCAGCTTTCTTATCTGTGACGTAAGATGAACATTATTCTTGTAGACTTGTGAGATCTTAGTTGTAAAAATTCTAGTCTGGTGATGAAAAAAAAAATGGTAAAGAGTGGAATTATTAGATGAGTAGACAAAAAACATTTACTTTCAGAAATATTTTTAAAGAAAATATACATAAAAACTAATTAACTTTGAGCATTCTGCCATAATTCAGAAAAGAATTGCAGGTGGTATTTCCTTTTATTAACTAAATAAGTGAAAAGAAATCCATGTTACTAATAATTTGATATATTGAGGCTAATTGAGAAGAGCAAAGAGACACAAGCATATAGATGGAATGAAAGGTGAAATTGAAACTGGCTTTTTTTTTTCTTTTCTTTTTTAAGAGCACTTGCAATAGTGGGGACTAAACTTTTAAAACACATTGAGATAATTGGTGTTAATATAAATGATTTTATAAACCTGGAAGGAAGTTTCAAAGCGCAAGATAAAAAGGAATCAAAGGTCATCAATAGTGAAGCAACTGAAGTTCATTTTGCTTCTTTTCTATTAGTTTACCCCAAGTTAGAGATAGGTTAACATGTACAGATTCTCGGTTTTTGAGGAAAGACAAAATGTCCGTCCTTAAATTTTTGTTGTTACTGTCTTGAGTTGCCTCTATTACTCTCAAGCTCCATGACTTCATTAGTTTTCCAACCTGGAGTCCTAACCTCATATGTCCATTTTGATCCTTGTGCAATTCCATGTTTTTTTTTTTTTTATTACATTTCTAAAAGGAATGGGTTTTCTTTTTACTTTTTATTGTTAATGAAAATGTATATTTGGAAAAGTCCATGTAACATATTTATACAGTCTTAAAATCATTATAAAAATCCATTACCTTAGCGTATTCATTTTCATTCTTTCTTTTCCTTCCTTCCTTCCTTCTTTTCCTTCCTCCCTTCCCTTCCCTTCCCTTTCTTCCTTCCCCCCTTCCTACCTCCTCTTCCTTCCTTTCTTCCTTCCTTGTATTCATTTTCTAAGGCTGTTGTAACAAAGCAGCACAAACTGGGTGATTTAAATAGCAGGGCTTTATTGTCTCACTATTAGAAGGATAGATGTCCAAGATCAAGGTAGATAGGGTCAGTTCCTCCTGAAGGCTATGAGGGAGAAGCCATTCCAGGCCCGTCTCACAGCTTCCGGTGGTTTGCTAGAAATCTTGAGCAGACCTTGGCTTTTCTATGTATCACCTCAGTCTTTGCCTTTATCTTCATATGGTGCTATCCAAATATTTTCTTTTTTGTAAGTACACTGGTCATATTGGATTAGAGCCCACCCTGATGACCTTAACTGTGTCTGCAAAGACACTGTTTCCAAGGAAGGCAATATTCTGACGTGCTGGGGGTTGGCATCACAACATGACAGCTACGCTGGGTAGGACAGCTAGCACCATCCCAGAAATGACCACCTGGAGGTGTATGCTTCCTTTCCTCTCTGGGGTTATCTTGGTTTGGACTTCTGTGAAAATGATTTCTGTGTTTTTGCTCATAGTTTTATCATTTGTGTATCATCTCTAACAAAAATAGAGCTTTTGTTCAAGACTTCATTTATGAAATGGATACGTTTTTAAAAAGTGGGATTGGGAATTATATGCCAGGAATAATGTTATCTTCAATTCCCCAGGGCAATATTTATTAAAAATGCCTCCTTTTAAAGCTGAAAGTAAACAACTCAAAAATAATACATTTATAACTTCCAGCAGACAAAATAGAATTAGGACCTTGTGAGCTTCATTTCAGATCACATTTTAATTTTTCTATACAGACTGCCTCCTCAGTTGATGACTAATATCTTTGTGAACTTTTCTGAAATGTGTCATGTTTTCTGAGTCTGTTCAAAGTATAATGAAATCCATGATCATGGTTTCCAAACTTATCATTACTAACACCTCACATTATGATGTCCTCTCTAAACCCATTTTGTAGTGTTTTAATCTTGCATATGGTGCTTATTAAGATATACTCAGATCTTCCTCTTTTTTTCTGTGTTTCTTTAATTTCACATATGAGTGATATCATAAGGTATTTTTCTTTGTCTGACTTATTTTACTTAGCAGTGTACCCTCTAGGTTCACCAAGAATACAAACTCCTAAATATAAAGAACAAACTGGTGATTGCCAGAGGAAAGGTCAGGGGGGAATGGGTGAAATAAAGGGGGTCAAGGGTCCACTTGACGAGCACTGAGTGATGTATAGAATTGTTGAGTCATCACATTGCACGCCAAAACTCACATAACACCGCATGTTAACTATACTTCGTTAAAAAATATCTGAGAAGAATGAATGAAACAAGATGGAATTGGGAGGGAGACAAACCATAAGTGACTCTTAATCTCACAAAATAAACTGAGGGTTGCTGGGGGGAGGGGGTTAGGGAGAGAGTGGTGGGGTTATGGACATTGGGGAGGGTATGTGCTATGGTGAGTGCTGTGAAATGTGTAAACCTGAAGATTCACAGACCGGTACCCCT
This sequence comes from Mustela lutreola, assembly GCF_030435805.1. Lineage (NCBI taxonomy): Eukaryota > Metazoa > Chordata > Mammalia > Carnivora > Mustelidae > Mustela > Mustela lutreola. The sequence goes on from NC_081296.1 coordinate 89,140,496, forward strand.
GGGGATAAAAATACATTATATGTTTATAAAAAATAAAAAATAAATTTAAAAAATCTGTATGTCCTTAAAAAAATAGATATATTCAGATCTTAGCATTCTTTAATAGTTAGTGATAGATATCTACCAGTGGGACTGTTGGCCAGCCTGAGATACAGTGTGTAGTAAAACACTGCCAGTATCGCGTTAGCTAAAAATCAAAGAAACTTGATATCTTAGTTTCCTTGTCAAACCTGACTTAGGAGCAAGTGTAAGACTCCTCTTAACTTAAAAAAATATATTTTGAAAATAGTTCGTACCGGTTACTTCCTTGGAAACTCCTAAAGATCAATGTTGCACAATGAAACAAACATGCACATGCACATCACACACGCACACACAGTCTTTGCTGAAGTCAACCTCATGACAGCGCACTTACATTAAATTCCTTGTAATCATGTTTTTGTTTTAATTAAAGTCTTCAGCCCCGTAAGTACAGATGGTTGCCAAATTTCAAATGACCCATAATAAATCCGGCGGTTGCCTTGTTCTCCCATTGCTCTCTCCCTTGTTAAAATCTCTTCTGAGTCTACTGTAGAGACAAGGGTAAAAAGCAATATTTGCTACATAGTAGATCCTTCATATTTCTTTGTTGAACAAAATGCATTTTTAGAAGGTCCTTGAGACGTGTGAGTTCAGGAATGGGAAATGGTTAGAAGGACTGATAGAAGGATTAGGATAAGGTAGCTTACCATCAGAGTCTACTCATTTCAGTCTTGTTGGCTCACAGGACAGCCTCCTCCCACAGTGGAAAGCTGTTGCTTGGCTTTACCTGAAATGCTCACCTCACCTTGGGAGGGGAACTCAGCATTAGGATTAGCACACAGCATTAGGATTAGCACACAGTTCTTTTTTTACAGGGTAGATATTTCCAGAAAGCACCCTTCCCTGTTAACATGATCACATTGCCTGCCTTCTTATACCTCAGGTGAAGGTAGGTAAGGAAGTGGTTTTGTTGATGGTGTTGGGCGGGTGGAGGCTTCTGTGATGTAGGAGGGAGTGTTGTCATTAAGACTGGAAGGAAGGCACTTTCAGCTAAGTATCTGGGAAAGAGAATATTCAAAAGGAAGGAAAAATTATAAGAACACATTCATCTGTTTGAAGTTTTTGCCTTGAACTAACTCCAAACTCAAACTTGGAATGGGATAGAGTGGAGCTGATTTATTTATTTATTTTTTTTTAAATTTCTTTTTTCACTTACTTAGTGTTCATGCTGGGTATATTCGGGTCATAATTCTGTCACATTAAGGTTAAACAGTCATCTAGGACTGATGAGATACCTGATCACAATCTGAAAAGGTTTTAGTTTGAAAAATTTTCCAAGTTTCCTATAAAAATGTACTTTTAGAATTTCATTTGTTTTTAAGTTTAGAATTGCTTGTAAATAAAATCTGTTTATAGTTCAACAAGTGTATTTTGAATTTTGAATGTCATTTCTACAGAAGGGATACCTAGAGTAGGTAACCCTTTCAAGTACTGATGTCTGAAATAGGCCATAGGGCAAAACTTACGTGAGTATATTTTTATTTTTATAATAAATTACTTTATTTGAAGTCAAGAGCTGTATCAAATGGATTTCTCCTCTTTTGGCACATAGTATATTGCCTTGCACATAGATTAATAAATTAACATTAAGGAATGAATGAGTGAATGGTTATATGAAGATAGAGTATACTGAATTTATAACAGGAGCCATTTCATGAGTAAATTTGTGAGTTTAATTATTATTTTCTAAGTCACAAAGGAGGTATCCTTTATTATCAGTAAATTCATCCAATAAATATTAAACAGCGCTTATGATTGCTAGTCATTGTGCTGAGTGGTTTTGGGGGAGCCAAAATGAATGAATCGGGACCTCAGCTCTCAATTTCCAGTGGGGAAATAGTCATAATAATAACACATTAAAACAGGATGAGAGCCACAACTACACTGTACAGATAAAGTGCTTTAGTGGTTCGGAAGAGTAAGAATAATTCAGGTGTTTGGTGACATTTGATTTTGGAAATGTGATGAAGACAAAGAAGGTATATATCAGTAAAGGGATATTTTCTGCAGACAAAAGAAAAATTGGCTACTTGTGGCTTACACAAAGATTAGTCCTTTCCTTTTTTTTTCTTTTTTACATAATAAGAATTACAGAGATAGGTTGTTGTTGGTTTAATAACTGAAGACAGGGCTGGTGTCTCCTTCCATTCTCTTGGCTTCTTGTTTGTGGTTAGAAGGTACCTACTCCAGCTACTCAAGGCAGAAGGGGTTGAAGCTGGTGGAGGGACAGCCATTTTCATGCTTTTTATCAGAAAAGCAAAGCTTTTTCCAGAAATTCCAAGCTGACTTCTGCTTCTTCTTAGTCAGATCAGTGCTACATGGCCACACTTATTCCAGTACCATACAAACTGTACTAGAAAGGTGTAAAAAAAAAAAAATGCAAAACCAAGCAAAAACACAAAAGATCAAACCGAAGAAGGTTTTAAAGTAGGTTTCTTTAGTGTTACGAATGAGAAAAAATATAGAAAGATGTCTAATCAATAAAGAGTAATCTGTCAGAATTTAGTAGATAATTAATCATGGTCTCTAGATTTGTTAGAGGATGCTATTGGTAGAGTAGTTTTTTTGCTGTGCCATACTAGCAAAAATTTGACATAAAAGTCTGCAAAAAGGGGACCCCTGGGTGGCTCAGTGGGTCAAGCCTCTGCTTTTGACTCAGGGTCCTAGGATCGAGTCCCATATTGGGCTCTCTGCTCAGAGGGGGAAGAAGACTCCCTGAGCTGCTTCCCCCTCTTTATCTCTGCCTGCCTCTCTGCCTACTTGTGATCTCTGCCAAATAAATAAATAAAATCTTAAAAAAAAAAAAAAGTTTGCAATAAGTGCACCTAGGTGGCTTAGTAGGTTAAGCCTCTGCCTTCAGCTCAGGTCATGATCTCAGGGTGCTGGGATCCAGCCCAACATTGGGCTCTCTGTTCAACAGGGAGTCAGCTTCCCTCTCTCTCTGTCTGCCTCTCTGCCTACTTGTGATTTCTCTATCAAATAAATACATAAAATCTTAAAAAAAAAAAAAAGTCTGCAACAAGCACTTGAATGATGAAAGACTTCTAAAAGACCAGGGTATTTGAATCAAGAACCTTTTTCTCCAGACCAAGTCTTTGAATAGTTACAGCCTGGAGAACTTCTACAGAAGGCTGAGTGATTCTTTATATTCTTTGGAGAAAATGTTGTTTTATTTTTCCCTCTCATTTTCTAGAAGAGACCTGTTTCCATTCTTTCTTTCTTTCTTTTTTTTTTTTAAGGTTTTATTTATTTATTGGACATAGAGAGAGAGAGAGAGACAGACAGAGAGAGAGCACAAGTAGGGGGAGCAGCAGAGGGAAAGGGAGAAGCAGGCTCCATGCTGAGTAGGGAGCTTGATGTGGGGCTTGATCCTCGGACTCTGATATTATGACCCGAGCCAAAGGCAGATGCTTAACTGACTGAGCCACCCAGGCACCCCTCTCTTATTTCTTTCAAATAGTCATGGGCACATTTGTTGATGTTGTTAACACAAGAGATTTATAAAGGAGCGTCTTTGTTGTCTTTAAATCACTGGACCATGAGATGGAGCAAAAGGTGTTCACCATTTCTTTTATTAGTATCCTGTCAGTTATTATTATTATTATTATTTAAAGATTTTACTTATTTATTTGACAGACAGAGATTACAAGTAGTCAGAGAGGCAGGCAGGGAGAGAGGAGGAAGCAGGCTCCCCACTGAGCAGAGAGCCCGATGCGGGTTTTGATCCCAGGACCCTGAGACCATAACCTGAGCCGAAGGCAGAGGCTTTAACCCACTGAGCCACCCAGGTGCCCTTCCCATCAGTTATTATTATTAGCTTTTTAATTTTTTGTTTTGATTTTTGTAATTTTTTTTGGTAGAGGAATGTAAGTCCTTTGCAGGAAAGGAAGATCGCAAGTACAGCAGATCATGGAGGGTGGCTAGCTCCCATAATGAGTAGAAGAAAACAACAAACAGTTCTACATTTTTGACAGCATCTTTACTTCTTACAGGTGATTTTCTTCCTTGGAGGTTTTTTTGAAAAAAGAAAAAAGACAACAAAAAAAGAAAAAAAAAGAATAAAAACAATAAAAAAGAAAGTAAAGAATAAAGGTAGAGAGGAAGCTAGATCCTCTTTCCTCTAGAGCTGAAGCTTTTCTCCTTCATCTGAAGCTGAAGCTTTTCCCTCAAGCTGAAGTCCTCCAGGATCAGTAGACTTGGTGCCTTCTTTCAGTGGAAATACACCTCCGGGGAGCAGTGGAGGTTTTTTGTTGCTGTTGTGGTGGTGCTGGAGGGGTAGGTGTGTTGCCTGAACCACTCTAACCCTAGATAACTTCCTCTGGCTTCCTCGGAGACCACAGTGAAGAAGAAGGAAGGCAGTCAGCCTCTGGTGAATGGTGTATGTCAGTGGGTTTTGGGCAATTGCATGGATAAAAATTTGGGAGTGGGGAGCTTGATAAGGCTTACAGAGCTCCTGATTGAGTCAGGTAGGAATGGGGACTGGGAATCTGTAGGTATTTCAGACAATTCTGATGGAGGTGGCCCTAGGACTCTGGTTTAAGAAACATTCATGTAGATATGGTGAGGTGGTTGAGGTGGGTGAAGACCCACAGTGGGTCTTCATGTGTCTCACCTGCTCTGGGTCTTTAAAACCAGAGGGTCTCTAAAATAGAACGTGTGTACTCAGGTGGTTTGTAGGAAGACCTATTTTGGTTTGGGAAGGAAATAGTGAAACTTCCACTTGTATTCAGTTTTTTAACGTTTCCTTTTAAAATTTATTTCTTGTTTGTGTTTTGTAATGTACATCCTGTATTTGTATCATTGTACATATTTCTAATTTATTAGAAATGGATAGGTACATACATATTAAAGGCCTATTCTAGAAAATGTAGTACTGATAGTGAGGCCAAATCGAAGAAGTTTGGAGATGACTGTTTCCAATGATTTATAAGACCCAAATCCATACCTCTCTCCTGCTCTTTACAAAAGTTTATCATTCCTTAATTGTTTTTCGTTTAGATATAGACATTAGTCATTGCTTCTTTTATTAGTGTCTACATAAACGCAGAACATACCGGAAGACTGAGAGGAGGGAAGGGCTTTGCAACTTATGTCAGGTCGAAATATCTGTGTACTAAGGTTAATTATCTGATCTAACACCTTCATTTAAACAAGCCCCTCCTAAGGAATCAAGAATCAAAGTAACTTCGGTCTCTCGGGTTATGGATCACTTCAACCATTTGTGGAGCTTGCCTTCTCAGCACAGCCGGAGACTCAGGAGTGGATATGTTTAAATGTGGATTTCCTAGAGACAGCTCATGCTTTGTCTTTAAACCTGGGGTGAGCCCCTTCTCTTCTGTGTTCAAAGGACTCTTTCCTATCACGTAAATCTTTTCAAGGTTGAAAAAAAAAAGCATTGTTTTTACTGCATGTAATTATATCTTTGAAGATACTTTCAGATTAACAACAGCTAAAAACACCAGTTGTCACTGTACTTATAAGTTTAATTCAGTAAGTAAAATTTTCATTTCCCTTATTTGGAGCTGGCATTAAGATTTTCTCTCCTCATATTTTCTGTGCTTTATAACAGTCGGTGGGATCCAAAGAGGTCATGATTTCCTATCCCAATTTCCTCTGGTTGGTGTTTCTAGATATAAGGCTAGTATTAACTTTTCACAAGTTTTCACTCACACACACACACACACACACACACACCCCTAATCTATTTATTCAACTGAATTGTCAATAGAAGAGGGAAAAAAAAACCACCTAAATTGTTGGCTTGCAAAATTTGAGTAGTGTCTGTCAATATTGTCATTCTTTTAGCAGCATCCACACAGCATGTGCAGTGTCTGAAGATCTGAAAAATCTATCCTGGAATCTCATTAAAAAAATTTTTTTTTTCATTTAAAAATTTTATTTCTTGTTTTAGTACTACTTTTTCCTTGTATTTCTCAGAAGTATTTTTGGCTGGATCTAGCTAAACTGGAGAGGAGTTATGACTAACCACTGCTAAGCCCATGGATGGCGGACACCATGGTGGCGGCTTTAATCATCTCATTTAATCTTGACAATAACCAGATGAGTTGGGTGCTACTGTTATTATCCCATTTAGAGATGAGGAAATGGGACCTCCGGGAGGTGACAAACCTTGCCAAGAGCCATTCAGCTAGTATGTTGGGGAGGCTGGATTCCAGGTGTGGGAGACTGTGTTGTTTAGCAGGGTGGATGTATTCTGCTTTTGACTCTTCTGTAAGATTGTGAGGTGGGGTGGGGACCGACCGCTTGGGGGAAAACACGTACGTCATATCCTACCCCCAAGGAAGAGCCCAAATGCACAGCTGGGAGTGCCTCCATGCCTTGTACAACTCACAGAACATGATTTCCCTTGTATCTGAGGGAAATGGTGCCCCCTAGAGTTGTGCAGAGTGCTGCTTCTGGCTGGGATCTTCTGTCTCAGGCACAGAAGATTGAAAGAAGGTAATGGAATCTGTCTATATAAATCTTAACTGGGCACTAGGAGGCTGGGTGGATGGAGGGCATCTCCGTCTCCTCATGGAGGAAACTGGGCTTCTGGTGTTGGAGGGGCTCACTAGGTAACTGTTCCAATCCCTAGGAAACGTTCTAATTGCACCTTTAAAATGGGTTTTTATTCCATAGATCCAAGATTGTTAATATTTCTGCATTTCTCTTTACTCCTCTGTAAAATGTCAATAATCAGTGTTTTGAGTACTAGAGAAATGTTGCATGGATTAGTGAGACGAGGTCCTTAAGTGGTTATTTTTTTCTCCCCACAGGCAAAGTGTTAGATAACGACTCTATTCAGTTTTAGATTGCTCTTTTCCTCAGTCCCTAAGGTGACAACTTTTTAAATTGTCTAGGTGTGATTTTTGTAGAGGTGAGAGGTCAGGAATCCTGTCTATCTTCTCGTGATTATGTGTCCCATACTTGGAATATTTTAAGAACTCAGTAAGTAGGGACGCCTGTGTGGCTCAGTTGGTTGGACGACTGCCTTCGGCTCAGGTCATAATCCTGGAGTCCTGGGATCAAGTCCCGCATCTGGCTCCCAGCTCCACAGGGAGTCTGCTCCTTTCTCTGACCTTCTCCTCGCTCATGTTCTCTCTCACTGTCTCTCTCAAATAAATAAATAAAATCTTAAAAAAAAAAAAAAAAGAACTCAGTAAGTAATTGAAGAGTGACTTAAAATTGCTTACCTATTTTGAGCCTCAGTTTTCCCTTATCTGTAAAATGGGGATACAGTCTGAATCTGGCAGGGTGCTTAAGAAGCTGGCATTGATTAACATCTTGAAGAGCTTAGTATAGTGCGTGCCCCATTGCAGGTACACAGAAAGTGTTAACTACTAGTGTTATTATTATTTTGCTTACTACTGCTTCTTCCTAAAACATCATTCCTGCCTTTGTCACTTAAAACCTGTGTGTCCTTGAACAAACTAGTTGAGCTATCAGAGTCCCAGTTTCTTATTCTATAAAATGGGAACATAATGCCCACTTCCCTGATTGCTGCTATGTTTAAGTGCAATTCAGAACTTACAGTTTATTTAGTTTATATTGTATGTATCACTGAATTAGGCATGTTTTCTTTTTTTTTTTTTTAAGATTTTATTTATTTATTTGGCAGAGAGAGATCACAAGTAGGCAGAGAATGAGGCAGAAGAAAAGGGGAAGCAGGCTCCCTGCTGAGCAGAGAGCCTGATGTGGGGCTTGATCCTGGGATCCCGGGATCATGACCTGATCTGAAGGCAGAGGCTTTAACCCACTGAGCCACCCAGGTGCCCCAGGCATGTTTTCTTCCTTAGCACTTGTAAAAGTCTCTTGAGGTGGGCACCATTGTTCTTATTTTATCATTTAGAACTCTAGGGCTCAAGAGAGTGGTTTCAGTGGAAGATCACACAAGTGGGAAGTAACTATTGCCTGATGCCATTGTACTGTATATGTACATGTCCTGTACTTTACAATCCCTACCGCCATTTAAAAGACCCACACATGTCCATTTGTGGGCAACGATTAGTGTCATCTCTTTCTTTGGGCCCCAGGGTTGCAATACAGTAAGGTAACTTAGCATAATTTGCTCTGTTTATGTATTTAAATATGTCATGGTGGAATGCATGTTTCCGGGAATCACAGTTTCCCCAAATTCCCCTTTGTTTTTACATTTTTTCAGACTTCTTTTCCAGTCTAAACATATTGGATCCTGGATTTTCCAGGTCAAGAAAGGGTAAAGCTATATAACCAAAGTTTGGAATGGGGTCTTTTTTGTGTTCCATGGCCCATTTTGTGGGCTTTGAAGTGGTTATTAAAGAAAAGCAGCTTCTAAAGGAGGAGGTGGGCTTAGGTTTAAAATCATGCCAATTGACTTGTCAGAAACTTTTTTTTTTAAGAAAAGAAATGGCATATTATTATGTCCATTTTAAGCAGCTAGATAGAGTTTCTGTGAGTGTTAAAATTATGCCAGAGGATCATGGTTTTGAACATACCACACATCCAGAGACCTGGAAGCTAAAACTAACTACTTTATCACCAGGTTTTTCCCCTGGGGTGTCTTAATTAAAAACCAATTTGAGAAACAAGAAGAATCCATTCCTACCTTGAAATATTGTTTCTCTGACAGATCTTTCCTTGCTGGAAGTCATCCCAAAGTTGTTTGGAGTGTCAGGTTCAGAAGTAATTGGGTTTTCGTATCTAGTGAGAAGAGGTGGCTCTTTTATTCTGGTCTGTTGTTCCCATGGTTGTGAGCTTTGGAAAGGTTTGACTCAGAAACCATGAGATAGTAACACAAGCTCTATATTTTTTGAATTAGTATGGATTGACAGGTCTCTATTCAATGTAAACAACTTGAAGAGAGAACTGTGGTTATAGAAACGGAATTTGCATTTAAGACTATCCTCTCGTATGACCTAATGATTAAGTTTCACGTTAATCAGAATAACAAAAAGGGAGATATTAATATTTTTTTTGTAGTGAGTTGTAAATTAGAATCCTGAATTGAGAATCAAATGTATTTTTGTTTAGGTTTTTCTTCTCAGACGCTACCATTTCAAAAGAGCACTGTTCATGTGAAAGTCTGAATAAAATTCACGGAGTAGCATCAAGGACCTCTGAGCCCAGGAAACTGAGTTTGGCAGTGCTAATTTGTATTAAAGTTGTTGTTGCATGACAGCCGGAAAAAGATTTAATGCTTGCCACCTGAATCAAGGCACGGAACATTGGTTTCTATAACTGCCATGAATTTGAATCGAGGCCAGTATCTCTAAATTTGAAATAAACTGATACTCTGTCTTGAAAGAAGATACAGGCCACTTATGTTGTGGAAGGTATTTAGAAAATAGTATTTCAATTTAATTTTTTAGCAATAAACACACACACACACACACACACACACACGTGCACGCGCACACACGCATTTTTTAAATCGTTAGGCTCCTCGGCACTGTGGCCTGTAGTGGTTCTTGCTGTTCGAGGTTCACACGGGAGAACTAAGAAATGCTCGCAGCCATTTATTATCCACTCCCAGCCAGGAGTTCGCAGTGAGCCTGCCCCCAGTTCCAGGTTTGGCGTTTCTCCTCTTACCACAGAGGAGCTGCTCACTTCATCAGAAAGTCATTATCCCTCTTGGATGTCACTATGGTTCAAAGTATTACAGTATTGCTTTAGGAATTTAGATTTTAACCTAGCCACCCTGCTGTGGTAAAACCTTAGAGCCACCAGATGCAAAATTCATTCACATGCCTCGCACAATAAAAATGATGATGATGACAATAATTCATATTTTGCATTTGCAAAAACATCTTTCATCTGAAGAGCTTTTGTAAACGGAACATGCATCTTGAGACTACTTTATAGAAAGTGATCTTAGAGTCCAATATGGAAATGAAGCCACCTCTGAGGTGAAATGTGGCAGCCATTTAATTATTTTTAAGGGGGCATGTGGGAAGCATAGGTGTATCTCTACGCAGTAAGTATTTTTGCTGAGAAACCGAATTACATGTTACATTAAAATTATTCAGACTTCAGTTTTATTCTTACTGAAAAATAACACGTTCTTTTTGATTAGAGAAATTCTCAGGGAGTTGACTGATTAAAAAACAAATGTCTCCTGAGTTCTTTTTTTCAACCCATGGAGGATCCCCTTTGGGTATCATCGTGGTGTCTCTCAGGTGTCCTGGTGCCACGCATCTTGTTTGACCTTCTTGGCCGGAACTGTATAGTAAAAGGGCCCCAGCAGCAAGCCGTGTTGATGGGCACAACCAAAGTACAGGCAACTCTTCATTGCCCAGATGCAAATAATCCCAGGCCAGTGTCTCTTCCCTTTACACGTTCTCCCTGGGTGATCTCATTCATTCCTAGGGTGTCAAATAGCAGCTCTAAGCTGATGGCCCCTTGCAGTTCATCTTGGCTTCCCATGGCTCGCCTCTGTGTCCGCTGTGTTTTTCTTTCTCCTCTCTCAAGGGATCAACCCAGCACCACCCAAGTCCCCAGTAGGCTTCCCCTTAAAAATAATCAATCTCTCTGGATGTACTCCTTAAATAGGAACTCTTCAATTAGTTATTATTTATTTAATTAATCTCACCTCACGCTTTGAATTCTGTTACATACGTTCAATACTTGGCAGTATTTAAGACAACATCCCCCTTCCCAAATCCAGTTAGTTCCTGAACCCCGGGTACTTGGTCCCTTCCAGCTATCCGCTACTTCAGAGGAACCAGCCAATGGGCTTTTAGTCTAACTGTAGGATAAAGGAGAAGAAAGAAAGTGAAACCAAAAATCACTCAGTTTCCCACCTGCCAGTATCCCTCAGAGGATGGAGGCAGAGTGCAACTATTGGCTAAGATAAAGCTGGGGGGTAACTTGCAGCTTTCAGTTATTGTTCTGGCGTGACAGGACAAGTTGAAAAGTTTGAGGCTCTGCCAGAAATGATGTGTGTCTGGTTCGGCATCTGTAACCCATTTGCAGCAGGGAATGCGATTAGAAATCATCTTAAATGAAGGTGAAAGGACAATCATCTTTTAGGTGTAATTAAAGAAGAGAAACAAATCCCAACGTATAAAACTGTGGGTGTTTGACTAGCATTTTGCCACTACAGGCAAGTATTTTCCCTGTCTTTAGCCAGTAATTATAGTGAATCTATTCTCCATCAAAGATGAATGAATTCTTCAAGTTCTGTGTTTTGTAGAGGCTTGCAGACTTGAACATGTTTTCCTTGTGAAATTTTGTATTTTTCTTTCCACCGAATGTGTGTGTGGGTGCTTTATGTTGATGGAGTTATTTATTTAAATGTGTATATTCCCAGTATCCTGAGGGAGCAGGACCCTCGTGTTAAATCATCCATTTTTGAGGTGAGCACTTTTATCTTTGGCATTGTAGGTTTTCACTTAATTTTAATTCTTCCCACAATGATCTTGAATGCAAAATTTCCCTTTATAAATTAAAAAAAAATATGTATACCAGTATTCATTCCAGAAGTCCTTGCCAAACACGATAAATTTAAATCTTTGGCTGAAACTATAGGATGTGTTTTGGGTTTCCTCCTTCTCCAATGATGGCTGTAAATTAGTGGTGCTATACTATATTTATATAATGTACCAAAGCTTACCAAGTGAAATAGTATTATTAAGTGGAGTACAGAAAAGCTCATTCAGAAGAAACGTTGTTTAATACAATGTGGTTTAAAGTGAGGCCTGACTGACTAGATTCAGTCATTCAGTATGTATAATACCTTGTAAGTTGCCCCGTGTTCTGAAAGTGAGCTGGACAGTGTTCACATGTAACCCTGATCTGGATTATAAAGACTCAATCTTAGTTTTGGGTGAGTTTAATTCCTGCCGTATCTTAGAGTTTTGCGTGGAGTTAGAAGCAGAGTGAGGAGCCTTCCAAAGGTCTTCAGAGATCTTCTACTTGGACGGAACCAGTTAATCCCTTATATAAATGTTGCCAATTTTTAGTACTTGTGAGGAGAAAATGCTCAAAGAGGGCTAGATACAAAAAAGGAGAGATGAGCTATAACAGAGACCTAGTGTTCTTTCATCAGCATTTTTTTGTGTCCTTCTTTGGAGGTGTGGCCATGTAGGTTGACTACCTACCGTGTGGCCATGTAGGTTGACTACCTACCTACAGACTTAAGTTTCAATTTTCGATAATCCTTTCTCAGGCTGTATTCTAAATGGAAATAACATTTAAAGCACATTTTTATTTTCTTCTAGTATTTACAAAATTTATTCTAACATTATCAGCCAATTGGGTACCGCAGGGATAGCTGGAACACTGTTGTGTTTGCATGCATTTTTTAGAGATAGGAACTGCTTCAAAAAAAAAAAAAAAAACAATGGAACCAAAATAATGTGTTTATTGTTCATTCTTAACAGAAGCTCTATTTTCTCTTGTAGGGTGGAAATGGTTGACGTTAATTATCCTTAGTCATGTGAATATACTGTGAATTTTTGCTCTGTCTTCCAGAAGAGTTTCTGGAGGATTGGCCACCAAGTCCACAGCTTTGATTTGGTCATTCGTATGTCCTGAGAGCACAATATCTGATTTAATTATTAAGGACGATTGCATCAAGGGAGGTTCTCTGTCTTGATGTCTACCTTGCCAACCAGTTAAGTCCTGGGTGTAATATGCCTAAAGATGTAAGGAATTTGTATCTATTCTCTAATAAAGGGAGTTCTTTAAATTATGGTGATGATTATTTCTTGATATTTAAGAGAACCATCTGGGCATGACATTCCAGAATACTGCCTCAGCAAGATATGCTTATCATCATACTTAGACAACAAGCAAATAATATGTATTGATAAAGAAATGGAGAACAAAGAAAGGAGTCCTCTATGTGGACTTGATAGTAGTGGTTTTTATTATATGTCGATGTCTCACTTTTACTTAGTTTAGGGAGGCTTCAGTGATGTGTCTTGGAGGAGAGAGGTACAGATACCTGGTCTAGAGGCTACTGAACATTTTTGAAAAGTCAGAAATCTACAACATACAAAAAATATATACCACACACATAACACAGTGAAGGAATCTTTGGTTATTAAAAGTCTGCCTTGTTGATGTTAAGCTGTTCCTATACAAACTGGGATTTCTAGTGTTTCAAGAATTAGTGCTTAATGCTTGTTTTTTTGGGAAGAGTTTAATCTAACGCCCAAATGTATGTCATATTTAGTTAGGGAATTGAACTTCTTTTGGAATTCTCAATATAGACTTCTGGGAAGATTTTTTTAAAAATCTATGCCAGCTAGGGATTATGTCTGAAAAACAAACAAAATCCACAAACTCGTAAGAAAAGACACATTTTGGAAGGGAAAGAAAAGCAGAAAAAGAGCTCTCAGGTTTCTAGGAGTGCAGCGAGTTGAACTCTGTGAGCATTTCCCAAGGATATTTAGGATTCAGATTCTGAATGTGGATGGCAGCAGCTCTTGATTCTTCCTAATGCACGGAAATAGCTTGGAAGAAGCTATAAAGTTCTATCATGTCATGGGTTGGTGAGCGAGGATGGATTTACACGATCAAGGATATAAATGGCTCTGAGTGTGTCGTTCGTCATAAGGTCCACGATTCTTCATAATTGACATGGCTTTCCCTTGTCATTCACACAGACAGCAGTGAGTCTGGGAAGCTGCTGTCATTGTCCCAGCAGCCCTGAGAGCCCACATAGATACCACTGTGAGGATCCTGAACTCCGCACAGAACACCACATGCCTCCTGGCAGTCTGTGTGCAGCTGTGTTTTCGGATGTTTTGCATCTTTTTAAAAAGCATGCCCATACACTACCTCTGTGGTGCCCTTTCTCATTTGTATTGTTCAGAGAATAGAATATGAGTAATGGGTTTTTTTTTTTTTCCCCTCCAACTCTGAATATAAACCTGCATTTTGAGAATAAGGTGGAAGTGTTCTCATGCCATTCATCATGGTTCAGCCTTAAAAGGCATGCTCTAATGAGGAGACAGGGAAGCGGAATGTCTTCCACTGAAAACATTTTGGATCGATTACGGGGGTATCCACCTTCCAAAGATTCATGGCAACTTAGCACACTGAAAAGATTTGGATGCAGCCTGTTTCTTTGACCCTCAGGGAAAGTATGGAGCAAGGAGAAAGGGAAACCTCTGTGTGCCCTGGTTTATGTGTGTTGATGTCAGTGGGGAGGATGAGGTTTTTGGTTCCATTACCAGGCGTCAAGTATATTTTTAAATGTGACTTAAACCTAAAGGCCAGGCAGAACACCCATCAAAGACTTCTTCATTAAAATTTCAACTTATTTTGGGGACGTTCTTGGGCATTTTCAATAGGGGCACAGTTCTAAAAAATTGTTTTGCAGCTTACTGGTGGTTTAGAAAGTCAGCCGTACGACGGCAGAAGGTACAGTTAAGATCAGACTCGTAGCTTGGATGGAGCTGGGCTATGGGAACGCAGGTCTTTAGCTTCGGGTAGATATGATTTTACTTTATTATAGTTTTTCAGGTGGAGAAACGAATGAGGCCGGCATTCATGTTTTTCACCTAGGCCAAATGGAAGACTTTTCAGTGATGTAACCCATTAGGTTGGAGAAGCTTTTCTGTAGAGCTGCCCCGCGGTGCTGAGAATAAGTTATGAATGCCGCACTGTTTCGGCGCAGAGGGCCTTGCCGGGAAGAGAGCGGTGTGCCTGGGCCCCAGCTATTGAGAAGATGCCAGTCAGGGATGAAAACGTCTTTCATGAAACTATAGCTAACTTCCCTGTGATACTTACCATAAAGCAGAGAGTATTTTTAAAACCAATAGTGTGAAAATATGCACACTACCTTACAAAAGTCAGAAGGCTTTATTTTAAAGTATGCAAGTCGAGGGACTAAAAATACACAGGTTTGTGTCAGAATTCTTTTTAGTGAATCGGGCTGAGCAATTTCCCTCCTCTCTCCCTCTCTCCCTGTTCACAGCTCTGATTTCTTTTGCCTTTTGGTTACAACTACAAAAGATGTCTTCTGAGACAAATGCTGGTGCATGACATCAGGACGAAGGAATGCTCAGCCTCGTCCAGCGTGTTCAAAAGCATCAGCTGCTTGAAAAAATGTTACATTTTTTTTTTTTCAGAATGGATTAAAAAATTAAGATGCTCCCCGAGAGGGGGAAGTTAGGTGCAGACTTTTATAAAGAAGTTTGTGGTTGTTATTTCCAGGCATCACAGACATGCTAAAATTGGCATTGGATTTTGAACATTAGTAGCACAGGGTTTTTCCTCAAACAGAAGATGTCCTGTGGTCTTTATAAAACAAGTGATAATAATAACAACAACAGTAGGAGAGCATAAAATTGAAAATTTTGTGAAAAGTACATACTTAAAAGTGTAAATTTTAAGTGCTGAATCTGATTTTAGACAGAATAGTTTTACGAATTTTTAAGATTAATTATTAAATGATTATATGTCAAAATAATTTTGATTTCTTTTTTTCTTAAGTAGTGCCATGGCTTAGTTTGGAGTATTTTCATAAAATTTCCAATACTTAGGTAAAGTGGATATTAATTAAAATAAACCTTTTGTCATGACTTAATATATAAGAGAAATAGAGAAAAAGAATTAAAAACCCTACCAATATCCTCGTAAACTTAATTCTTATTAATTTCCACTTCTAGTTCTACCTACATCATTAGAAGAAAATGGGAGTTATGGAAAATTTTTATCCAGTACAATTTCACAAAGATATATCAAAATGCCAATTTGTAAAAATAGTCAAATCAGACTGAAGAAGACATTGTTTTGGTGATTTATTGCCTATATATTTAAAAACTATAATCTATAAGTATTGCAAATCTCTGTTAAATTATGGCTTGAAGTATTATGTTAAAGGTAAACTGAGTCACATTAAAATTTCTCAAGAGTTTACTTGAGCAGATGTTGCTTCTGATTGGGCAACATCAAACTGAAAGTGGTTAGGTGCGCCCCACCAACAGGAGCTAGGGGCAAGGTTTTTGTAGAGCAGACACTGAAACCAAGCAAAGCAATTATTTGATTGGCTATAGCTTAAGCTGGTACCTTATTGGGGAAAGCCAAGTCAGCCACTTGTGATTGGTTGTTCTTAAGTTTCACTTGATTGGATTCTAGCGGTTGACTCTGGCTTAGGTTGTGGTTTACTCAGGTAGCTACCAAGGCACAGGAGGCACCCCAGGCTAATGGCGTCCTCGTTTAATTACTTTAACAACCACTATGTAATAGATGTTAAATCTATTTACACCAAGAAAAGTATGCATGGATCAAATGATTTCTGCCTACAGGGAAAGGAAAACCAAATAGTAAGGAAAGGAAAAGCTGAGGACCCGATGGACTGGGTCATGTAGACTTGACTCAGCAAGACCTGCGAGTGCCTTAACCATATCTTCTGGGGAGCTCAAAGTGCATGTGTCTCTTGAGCAGGAAACGGGAATTTTGGGGGAAAGTTCTCTCACTTAACTAGGAATTGAAGTCTCTGAGTTGACTGAGGCTGGCAAAATGCAACTTTTGTCTACTTTTTATGTGTGCTTTCTGGAAACTGAGCCTCTAGAAATGACAAGAAAACAATGAGACTGGAGAGAACTTTCATTTGTGTTTCTTGGCCATATGTTTGCTGATGGTTTTTTCTTGGGGCAAGACCATAGAGACTTTAATATGAGAACAAAATGAGGGAAAGCTTATATGTACAGAAGATAAAGCAAATAATTCTGATACACTTCTCGATAAGTTTTCCAGTTGATCTATGGATTGAGGACATTTACTTCTCAGGAGTCACAGCCTCTTTGACTTTCCTTCTAACAGTTTTTCTACTAATTAACTACTCTACAGTAAGTAGCTACAGTTGACTCTTGAACAACCTAGGTTTGAACTGCACAGGTCCACTTACACATTTTTTTTTTTTTCTCGTGAATGCAGTAGAGTTTTGTAAACGTACTTTCCTTATGATTTTCTTAATCATGTTTTTGTTTCTCTAGCTTAGTAGAATATGGTATGTAAGAATATGGTATAGAATACATATACCAAATATGTGTAAATTGACTGTTCATGTTATCAGGAAAGCTTGCAGTCAACAGTAGGCTATGAGTAGTTAAGTTTTGGGGGGAGTCAAAGGTATAAGCAGACTTCCTGCTTTATTTGGGTCAGCACTCCACTTTTGTGTTGTTTAAGGGCCAAGTGGGCTTGCATTTTTTTATAGGTACGTTTTAAAAAATTCAAAGATTTTATAGCTGTTTATAACATCCAGGATAATTTGGGAACAACAGAAAAAATTTCTAGCTGAGCATTTGGCATAGTTAATCTGGTGATAATTTAACTGAAAAAAAAAAGATTTCTTTAAAAATTCTGTAAGACTGGCTTTTTTGCATGTTCATAACAGAACTTTGTCAAGGAAAAGAGTCAATAGGATAACTTTCTTTAATCTTTCATCTTCTTAGTTAAAAAAATTATAAAAGGTAATTCCTTCTGGTTTATGTAGTATAGAAACAGACAGATTGATATATTACCAGCAATTAATTAAGATATAATAATGGACAACAACCAGCCTACCCCATAGACCCATTTAAGATTCAGGCTTTTGCCTGGTCTGGTATTATATGAGAAGAATGAGAAAATCTTATATTCATATAATATCTTAAAATCTTATATTCATATAATATCTTATATTCATATAATATCTGTCTTATGAGGACCCTGGAAGTTGAGATATATCATCTAGAATCTCCCAAGCTCCCTTCAGATCTTGAAGGGTAAGAAAAGAACGAGGCAAGTAGATAAAGTGGAGAAAGATGTTGTAGACTCAGGGGCAGAAAGGCCGTAGGGAAATCTACATCGGCTGTTGCGACCGGGTACATTTGATCGTATGACAGGAAACAAGACTGAAAAGCTCTAGTTTGGGAACTTATTAAAATCTGTATTTTGGGCAATGAATTTGGAACTTTTTTTTATGCTTCCTATCACAGTGCCTGTGGTTTGAATTAAACTGAAAGCTGCAAAGGATTTTCTTGGGGTGAGCTGTTTAGGTGTACATTTTAGAAGACTGATTCTGGTGGTGGTGTGGAGGAGAGATCAGAAGAAGGAGATGCCAACGTGAGGGGATGTGGTCCTTCCAGCAAGAGATGACATCCTGATTAAAGCAGTGCGGATGGGGGTGGGCTTCATAACTTATAGGAGGCAAAAATCTATTGAAATTAATTGCTGGAGGGTTATGTGGAGTGAGAGAAGGGGAGAGTCATGATAAGCAAAGTTTTCTAAGTCATCGGTTTGTGTTTTTACTCCCTGAAACAGGGAATGGAGGGAAAGGAGCAGATTTGTGCCAGAAGATGATGAGTCCTATTTTGGAGATTTTGCGACTGATGATTTCCATTAAAATGTGAAATGGCAAAAACTCAAATATTTGCTGGCAGATCCGGAATATGAAAATAATTGAATGTATTTGATAAGTGAATGCTAGTTGAATGACTGAATGGATGAGTAGATTAGTCATCAATTCATTACATTTTGAATGACTATTATTGACTTGCTGTAATTATTTTAAAACCATACAGTGTGATAGAAAGCATTCTAATTATTATAAAAGCCAAAGTAGAAGTCACAGAAACAATTCTTTTTGTTGCATAAACATTTCCAAATAGGTTAATGTGACTACATGTAACCTTGCACTTAAAGTTGATTATTCTGAGTGCTAACATTTTCCTCTTCCCTGATTGCCTCTTTTTTGCATTTCTTAATAACAATGGAAGGCAACTCCTAGGTGAACCCAGTAGGTAGAAGAATAAACGTGAGGAGAAGTGACCAATAAGAAACTTGAAAACTAAGAATGAGTGTAGTTTTTTATAAGTTGGTGAAGGATTAATCCATTTGGGCTCAAGGTTTGTTCTTGGTGAGATTTACTACTGGAGGTTTGTCGGGATCAGGGAGATGAGATAGGATGGTCATAAATGGCCCTATCGAGGTATATTTGTGGTCATTTTGTGATAAGGATTGATATTCTTCATGTTCCTCTTGAAAAGCCAGCCTGGTTAATGGTGCTGTAATTCTAGAAGAATTGAGTCCTATGTAAGAAACAATCTGGACTCCAGGGGAAATGTCCCCTTCTAAGACGGCCTTGGAGGCGTTCCCTTTGGAAGGATCAGGATGCTTAGGCTGAGATGTTTCTGGCCCTTTGGCAAACGTAGCCTTGGTTTCTAGCTTTCTGTCCATCTGCATAGTTTTTCAACAATGCTAGAAGCGTTGTCCTTTGAAGCTATACAAGGTGCTGGTTGGATGTTTGCAAGGGCAGTGGAGACTGAATGTAGGGAGACTTCTTCCCTCTGGCCCTCCATAAAATAACACACATCATTCTGTTAATGACTAGATGACAAAAGTTGTGGACGACAATTACTTTTCGTCTCTTAATTTGCATCATTTAAATCGTAACCCACAACTAGTTCAAAGTAATTTGATTGAATTGTAAGTGCCATTCCCACTATCCCACATCACAGAATATCATTCGGGGTTAGTTAAAAAGTTCTTACTTTTGCATCCCTCTTGAACCTCACAGTAAGACATTGGATGCCTTGGTTATTTAGGGTGGCGCAGGATCTGTCACTCAGCGGGCCGGCCCGGAAGTCCAATGTTGTCAGCACTCACAAGGCTAGATTCGTCTCTTTCCAGTGGACCCGTATTAGCCACATTCATGAGGCTAATAAAACCAGAATGCCAAATTATTCATTTACAATGAGAAATACAATCACACCGATGGAATGCTTGTCTGAGCAAAATTCTCACATTCTTCTCTGGTAGGAGAGTAGATCACACTGCGAAGGGGCCCAGTGGGCATGGGATCAGGGTGGGGGAGTAGGAATCAGAATAACGGCCTGTGCTGCCTGCGACTGGTCAGAAGGACAGGATTCCTCAAGTTTGTTGACTGGGGCAGCTCCTCCATGTATGGCGGACAGAAAGGAGCATTCAGCCCTTGTCTCTGGGGCTATCGTTTTCTAAGTAGTGTCTGTGGCTAAGGCATCCCTTTCTGAGCATCATATTCCTTTTTTAGATTGTCAGGTCATAATCAAACCTTGATTAGAAGTCACTCTGTTTCTTTACAATGACTTTGGCTTTGTTGTTGTTCTCACTTATTAGTTATGGTTACAGTAGAAATTTCGTAGATTAGTGTAATTTCCAGGTGTTTGGACAATGCCACTGATTAGCCCTCCCAGGTACGGGCAGTGTCTAGAACGGAGTCAGGAAAGGCTGACACACTGCCTGCCCACAGCTCTGGAGCCACACCTGTCAGAGAGTCTGTCATGAGGCTGTCTGGGAGGTGAGTTGCTGTGGTTATCATTGTTTTAAAAGCATGAGAGAAAGGAAGGAGCCACAGTGTATGGTGACCACATGTTCCAAGCCCAATATCAAGACATAAGGTATCTATACCTTCATATGAAAGCAGTAAACATGAATGAATTCTCTTTATTGGGAAAAATATGAAATCTGCCTAATGTCATGATTCAGTTCAGCATGAAGGAGAAGAATGAGGCAAAGATGACTCCAGAGTTCTGCACGACTAGAAGAATGGCAATGTCAATAATCAATAGAGGTAGACTGAGATACGGGGATAGTTTGACCAAAAAAAAAAAACAAAACAAAACAACAACAAAAAAAGATGATTCTCTTGGGACTGTATTGCTTATGAATTGTGTGAGAAGACAGGGAGGGAGACCTGGGTTTGTGAGTGACCAGTTTTAGAGGTTTGAGAGTAGTAAGAATGGAGAGACTCCAGAGGAAATTAAAAACAAACAAATAAACAGACAAACAAACAACCTTTAAGGAGGTGGCTGAAGTGTAGGGTCAGGAAATGCAAGGAGGTAAGAAACGCTAGAGGAAAATGTGATCAAATTCAATCAATTTCCTTGATTTGTGTAGGGTCAGAAGATCTAGGGGATAAGACAGATAAGAGGAAATCATAAGCAAATGCACAAAAAGGAAAGATGATTTTGGATCTAGAAATGGCCATTGAACTTGATAACAATATCATATAATGACAGAAGTTCCATTTATTAGCCATTTTGTACTTTTTATTAGTTCAACTATGGGTTATTTTCCACTTGGCGGGCGGAAGTCCCGTACTTCACAGACAGATTGTTGTCTTTATTTCCCACCATAAATTAATTATTCTCTCCAATTAATTTTCCATGAATCTTATTTAAATTTGGAACGAAGTTAGTTTTTAAAAAAGAAATAAAAGCTTTAGAAAATTAAAATATTGTTACCTTTTTAAAGATGGTTGTATCTTTATGGCTTATAGATATAGTCAGATTTTGATTAATAAAATGGTAGCATGAGACTCCTTTTAGTTCTTGCTGATGTTATCAGATAGTCTGTTTAATTAAGCACTTTTGTTTACAAAACAGGATCTTAGCTTATCACAACCCAGAAGGAATTTGAAGAGGAGGATTTTTAAGTCAAATTAATTACCTTCTGCCCCAGGGAAAGGGAATCAGCAAGTGTGCAGAGATATCTTCCTTTGAGTTTTCTAAGTTAAAGAGGGGGTAGAGAGAGGCTGGGTGCTCTGAGGGGGTTGGTGGGGAGGAGGTAAGGGTGATAGACTGGGATAGCTAGTTATTATTTTGTTTGAAATATGATATTTATGAATTGAATGGATACCATTAATATGCAAGTATTTACATTTGTATTTGAATGTACAGTATTGAGGAAAACTGTAAATTATGGTGGGATTCCATGGCACTTCACTCTTCTGTCTGTTACAATGGATTCTTGTAAACTGACTCCCAAGATATATTGAATTAATACCCTGTCAACAAAGAGTTAAGTTTGGCTAAAGCTACTCATACCTCTTCTTCAGCGAAAAACAAAAATAATACATCAAAAACCACAGTAACTAAATATACAACACTTTTGTAAATTATAGATTAGAGGGCGAAATATTTTTCCTCCATGCAGATATATAGTTGGAATGAATAGCAATGATTTCATATAAAATGAAACTAATTTTTGAGGAAGTTTGCAAAATAATGATTTGTTATTAGGATCTTAAAATTAAAAAAAAAATTTTTTTGAGTAGCCATCCTAGCGTTTGTTTTAAACATTTAAGCACTTTGAGTTCCTTGAACCAAGGTTTTCTACTTGAAATAATTGTCATTTGATAAGGAAGCGACGAAGTCTTAGGATGATTTTATGACAACAGGAAAAAAAGAGGAGTATTTTAACAGGAAACTGAAGCAGGGGCAGCTCAGCACAGTAGACAGAGCATTGGTTCAAACCCTGGTTGTGACACTAGCTGTGTGGTTTTGGGCAAATCATGTAACCCTTTCACACCTCAGGTTATCACTTACAAATTGGCAATAATACCCATATAGGGCTTCTGTAGCATTAAACAGGAAGATACTCGTAAATATGCCAGGCACTGGAGGCATTCAGTACATGATGATTCTGAATAAGAGAAATCCTGCTGAACACTTGTGCTCCTGGAAAAACCAATCATGAACTGGGAACAAGCCTTTGTGGTTGGGGGAGGAGGGTGATACCAACAAGGAACCCTTACATCTCATTTTTGGCTCTTGTAATTTCAGCTATGGCCCATTTATTTTCTTCCTCTGTTTCCTTTTCACAGTCATGGTCTTAGGTCACCTTGCCTTCATGAATGTGAGTATTTTCCAAACTGATTTCCTTGGCCCTCTTTCTTCCTTGTTCTAAATCTCTTCTGGAGTTACCGTGTTCTATATACCTCCTTCAACTATCCTCTGGCTCTGTCACTCCTAAACTTACATTGAAACTCAGCCTCATCCCTTGATCGGAATTCCTCACGGCCCATTGAACGTCTTTGGTAGATGTTCAGCTCCTGGAAATCAGCCCTTCTGACTCTGTGCCTTCACTAAGGGCTTTCTCCTTCTTGTTCTGTAACCTGGTTAATGGTTGAGCCATCCATCCAGTTACTCAAGGTGGAAACCTAGGAACTGATCTTCCTTACATAACTTCCTATTTGCTCTTAATTCTGTCTACCTCTGTTTCTCATCACTGTGGTCCTAGCTCAGGCTCTGCCATCTTTCATCTGGGTAACTGAGTAGCCTCTTAACTGCCTTTATTCTTTCCCTGTCATGGCCTGTTTAAAAACTTTCACTGGTTGGGAATGTATCCATCTCCTTGGAAAACCTTTTGGCAGTTTGTCACAAAGTTGCCCAGCAATTACAGGGATCTACTTGAAAGATTTGAAAACAGGTCCACAAACAATTATAAGTACATGCATTTCATAGAAGCAGTATTTGCAATAGCCAAAGGCTGGAAATGGCCGAAATATCCATCAGCATATGAGTGGATAAGGAAATTGTGGTATATGCATTAAAATGGGACACCGGTCAGCCATTAAAAGGAATGGAGTAGTGTTACAGGTACTGATGTGGATGAACCTCCAAAACATTGTGCCAGGTGAAAGAAGCCAGGCACCAAAGGTCACATAGCATATGATTCCATTTATATGAAGGGGTAAATATGCTGAGACAGAACAGAGCTTGGTGGCCAGGGCATACGCCAAGCAGGGAGTGGGGAGGAGCTGCTTAGCAGGTATGGGGTTTTCTTTCGTGGTGATGAAAATACTTTGAAACTAGGTAGAGGTGGTGGAGGCACAGCTCATTCAGTGAATACTATTGAAATGTTCACCTTAAAATGATTAAGTTTATATTATGTGCATTTCACCTCAACTTAAAAAAACCACAACAAACTTTCACTGGCTCCTCCTTATGTGTAGACTCAAGTTCTCTTTCCCATCCATATGGGAAGAGATGCTGTTCCCTAAATACTGCATTCTTTCCCCATTTTCAACTTTGGCTTATACCATTCTCCCTTGGTCAAGCCCAACTTCATCCTTTGAGGAAGAACAGAAATGCCAGAACTTCCTCAGTGACATATTCCCTACTTGCCATTTAAGGAGGGGATTGCTGTTCTCCCTGCCCATCCTTACCTCCACAGACCCCATTCCAGCCCGCACTGTGCCATATTGAGGTTAGTGGTGTTCCTGCCTCTTTCATGTTTCTCTTCCTTGTGCACGGAACACAGTAGGTGCTCGAAGTTGTCTCCTGTGTTCTATTTTTAAAGAGTAATATTTGCTTCTTTAATTTCAATTATTGACTGTGGTTTAGGAAAAAATCCAGTTGAACTTCTGTTCTATCCCTTGATTTATAATAGGAGTACTGTGAGGACTGAGATGGGGATTATTACAAATGTTGTATCTCTTGTCAAATACAGTTGCATTCCATAAATGATTATTCAGTATAAATCTCCATCCTGAACTATTTTTGTTTCTAATAATTGCAGATATATTTTAAAAATTATTTCCTTTGATATTTTGGAGAAGAAACAATTTTAACTTAAGCCTCTTACCGCTGGTAATAGTACTCCCCAAAAATGACATGTTTGGGGGAGAAAATCTATTAATGATATATTTACCTAGGCCAGTTTCCTTACTGTTACTTGGTTCCTTGTTTTTCCCCCCCTTAAGCATATTTAGAATGAGCCTCTGTTGCTGGTAGTAAAAAATATCCTGAATAGTGTAAGTTAGCATGCTACAATCACTACATTTGCTCTGGGGCTTTGAATAGAAGTAAGATTCAGTCCTTGTCCCAAGGTGTTGGCAGTGGATTGGTGTGAAGCAGACCAGAAAGTTCACAGTTACCACCCAGTGTGACGAATGTTATAATTGACATTTATACAAAATGATCCAATATGACAAAGAAGGGAGACCCTCACTCTGCAGGGGGGAACAGAGGAGGCGGCAAAGGTGCAATGACACAGTTTTATTTTATTTTATTTTCTAAAAGATTTTATTTATTTCTTCGAGAGAGAATAGAGCATGAGTGGGAAGAGAGTGGCAGAGAGAGAGGGCGAATCAGAAGCAGACCTCCCTGCTGAGCATGGACCCCCCCCCACCCCATGTGGGGCTCCATCCCAGGACCTTGGGATCATGACCTGAGGTGAAGGCATACACTTAACCGACTGAGCCACAAGGCACCCCATAGTTGAGTTTTAAAGAATGAGCTGTGGAAACAGGGTCTAATGGTTTCTGGAGCGTGTCAACAGCCTCTGACTTAAAAATTTTTTTTACCAGTCATTGTCCAGGTCAGACATGTATAAACCAGTTTTGATCAATTTGAACTTCTATGCCACCAAATTATCTAGCGGAAACGGACTTTATTTATCTCTTGTCAAATGCCATCTTATTTTACTTTTCCATCGCTATTTATATATTTTTTATTTAAGCATAATTGATACCCAACGTTACATGAGTTTCAGGTGTACAATTTAGTGATTCGACAAATTTACACATTATGCTCCGTTCACCACAAGTGTAGCTGCCATCTGTCCCGTTACATCACGATGACAGTATCACTGTCTCTATTTTAATGACTGTGGCCAAAATGCATTTTACCAGAGAGTATGTGAGACGCCAGCTCAATGTGCTCCGTTGTTTAGCCTCTCTGTTCCTCCGTGCTGTGTTGGATCTGACAGCCAAGGTTTCGCTCTCTGGACCAGCTCCTTTCCTGATGATGCTGGATAAACGAGGTGCCACCGCAAGACTCTGCCTGTATTTATGTTACAGACCCAGATTTTGTGAGTTGTTACACATCTGGCGCAAGTATATGAGGAGAAGTTCGAACTTCAATTAGTTGAGTTTATGAAGCACTGACAGTGTGGGGCAATATATGAGGCATGTAGGAAATTACAAAGGAAATAGGAAACACAATCTTTGTTCATATTGAGTTTATAATCTAATGGAACAAATATAAATGGAGATACATGATAACAGATAAAATAAACATAAAAATACAGTCATAACCAGTTACAGATGGATAGAGATATTTGCACAAGTGCTGTGGGGTTGGGAAAAATGACTGCAGTGACTACTGTCAGCCGGGGTAAGTCAGGAATTGTTTCAATACAGGATGTAAAACTTAGGCAAAAATGTTAAGGACAGGAAGGACAAGGATTAGGGTGGGGGAAATCATTCTAGGAAGTATGAATGAAAATGAGTAAAATAAATGAAAACAGAGGGAGTAGGCAGGCTTTTGGTAGACGGCAGTAAGGTTTGTTTGAACAGCTGAGGTTTTATAGGAATCAGATTTATTTTGGAAGCCCTTCGCGTGGGCTAAATGCTGTAACAAACAATCCCAAATGTAGTGACTTGATGCAGTCGAAGGTTACTTCTTCCATCAGATCGCATGGGGGTCTGCATATGTGTGGGGGTCTCTCTTCTTTGGAGAGATTCAGGGTTCCGGGCTCCTTCCAGCTAAATTCTACATTCTAGGAGTCTTCTGGATTCTGAGAGTATTTCATTCAGGTGGTGAAAAGGACGGAAAATGGAGGATAGTCTGAGGGAAGTATGTGTGGGTCCAGCTTGGAAGAAACCCCACACAGTTTATGCTGACCAGAAAGCAGGCACATGGCCATGCCCTTAAGCCAGAGGCTGGGAAAAGTCATCTAGGTGGGTGCCCAGGAGAAAAAAGGCATGGGTTTGGGGGAAATACAGAGTAGTCTCTTGCTACCATTTTTATGCTGCTGTCCTCCACATCTAGAGGACATCCTTATTTTTCACCTAAAGAAGGAACACCTTTGTTCTTTCTCAGTTGCCCAGAGAGCTTAGATGCCCAGCCATTACCTAAGTCACCGCCGCCTTCTTTCCTTTGTTATTTGTTGTTGTTGTATTTTTTTTTTTTTAATCAACAATTTCTTCATTCTTTTATTACCTTCACATGATACTTTGGAGTCACTGCTAACCTCTTCACTTTATATATTTAACAATGATCCTTCCGAATGCCTGTTCAGAATGTTCTTTTTCCCCTTTGTCTACCTTCTGCACACTCTTGTCAGTGACCCCATTGCCTAATGATTGGACTGGCATGATCATTTCCTACCTAGCATTCTGCCCTGAGTATTGCTGCTACTTTCATCTTTCTACTGTTCACTTAGTAATCCTTTTTCCTCCCTTTGGTGTGAGGATGAATCCTAAATTCCTCAGTTATCCTTGATGATTCACTGTTACCCTGCTTCTAACTCCTTTCCCGCCTCATTTCTGACTCCTGAGCACAAGAAGGCTCTATTCCAGGCAGGCTGATCTCATTAGTCTTTGAATTTAGAGGATGCTAATTCCCACCCTGGAGATAGGAGCTTCCCGGGGAGAATGTGCTAATCTGTACAAAAAAGCCCCAGCTCCCACAGCCTTGCACAAGTGCATGGGCTCTTAGTAATCTTTGACTTGCATGTTCCACTCACTCCTGTGGACCCTTAGTCACATACAGACTTATTTTGCTCTAAAAAATGTTTAACATTTTTTGTGCATGTTTTGTCTTTCTGCATTGATTTTTAAGAACCATAAGGGTAGGGATTATGTCCTCTGTCTTACAGGTTCCCACAGGGCTTAACATACAACTAACCTACAGACTAGGCACAGGGCTCCACATACAACTGGGCCTTCTACACATGGAATAGAGCTGAAGGTACTTAGGTGGGAAGATAATCATTTGGATGGGAGTTTTCATTTGATTCAAGAGGCAATTGGGAGCCCTTGGTGGCTTCCAAGAACTGGAATCAAAAGATAGGGAAGAGGATCCTGTCAAGGTAAAAATAGACAAATACGAAATGCTGGAGATAGAGGTAAAGCACAGAGCTTCATTGTTCACGTAAACAACACTGGAGCCCTGTTCCTTACAGGACGGGGCAAGGCAGGCATTGGAAGATTCCTAGGAAGCACTGTAGACTTAAAAGTAAGTCACTCATGGACACCCAGAGAACAAAGGAGAGATGGCTCCACAAAATCTGATAGCGTCATACTGATGGGAACAAATTAGGAATGAGTGATAATTTGAATGTTATGTGGATTTCATGAGTTCTGTCTCA
The DNA here is from genome assembly GCF_030435805.1 of Mustela lutreola. NCBI lineage: Eukaryota > Metazoa > Chordata > Mammalia > Carnivora > Mustelidae > Mustela > Mustela lutreola. Next base: position 89,168,408 of record NC_081296.1, read on the forward strand.
AGTTGCACCAGGATTTTCCGACAATGTTCTGCGGACATTGCCAGGGTCCTACGCTTTAAAGAACTCTGACTGCAGCATTAGGAGACCAACAATCTAGTCCTGACTTTGTCATCATCACTGGGGATTTGTGACCTTGTGCAGGTCATTTCAAGTTTTTATAGGTGGGTTAGGCTAGAACACTTTCATAGGGTGCATCCATTGGCAAAAGATTCCATAATCTACAAACTTTGGAAGTTCTATTTTTTAACACTTTTAACAGAAGTTTCAAACATGCAGAATAGTTGAAAGGTTTTTACAGTAAACATCTATATACCTGTCACTTTGATTTGACAATGATATATTGGCCTCACTATGTATCTGCTCATCTGGCCATTCCTTTGTCCAGTCATCATTTCTTCTCCTTCTCTTCCCCCTGTCTTCTCCTTTTTCTAAAATAACAACAACAACAATAATAATAGCTATTATAATTATTGTTATTATTATTAATGCTGGTCAAAAAAAGAAAGGGCAGTAGTAATGAGGTATAGGATTACAGATGTTCTCAGTACTTGTGAGGAATTTCGATTGCTTAGATCCGCATCCTTGGAGTCATCTTTAAACATTATTTTATATCCAACATCTTGTCCATCAGCTTTATTCTTGAATCATCTATTTTGTACTTCACATTCAGCTCATCTTTTCAACTCTGCTTTCAAAATATATCCCAAATCTGCTTATTTCTTGCCACTGTAACAAGCTGTGTAGAACCACTATCTTACCCCACCTGACACCTAGTCCCCTACTTTCACTTTCGTTCATCCATAGTTTGTTCTTCTCAGAGAAGGCAGGATTATTCTTCCAAAACAAAAATCAGAACAAGCGACTTTCTGGCTCAAAATCTTTTAGTGATATTAGTGTGCTCTATTGGGCCATGCATTGTTTATCCCCTTGCTCACTCTTTGGTGGTGACATTTTATACCATCCTTTCTCTTGCTTATTTAACTGTGTCTATATGTTCCTACCTCAGGGTCTTTGCACTTGCTTGGAATCCTCTTTTCCCAGATAACTCACGATTTCCATCCTAAAGTCACTAAGGTTTCTGCTCTACTGTCACCTTATCATGAGGGCTTTCTTGGTCACCCTATCTAAAATAGTTTTTTGGGGTTTTTTGTTTGTTTTATGTATTTTTTTGTCACTCACCATTTCCTTAGTTTATTCTTTTTCTTCAGTGAACATTTATTTATTTGTTCATTTTTTTCCCTGTGGGGACAGATATGGTGACTATCTATTCTAAGGGTACAGCACAGTAATATGTTGCTTGAATATGTAAATGAATTGAAGATTAAATAATACAGGTGTAGAGGAGAAAGAAAATAAATAGAGATACTGCACTGATGTGATTGATGACTTTTAAAATGGATAAAAGTAAACTTGCTGACTTTTTAACACAAACTGATGTTGTCTAAAATAGCAGAGTCCCCACGTATGACACAAGAGTGAATTTGCAAAATGCTACCAGGGTTGTCCATGGCTTTCCTCACCTGCATTCATCTGTGAGGAAGAGGACGGTGTGAGGCAAGCCTTGGCCATGTGTGTTAGAAGATCACATGCTGGTGAAAGTGAATTTTGAAGTGAGCTGATGCTCAGCTCCGGGAATTGGGAAGCACAGTCAGAAGAGAATTAAAATCTGGAAGAAAAAACCCCTATTTTTCTAAGTCTCCACTTTACAGTTTGCATTCCAAATAGTCTTAATATGTTTTTGTTAAGTCAAGCCATTTTGCATTTGGGTATTGACTTTCCTAAGCATAGATGCAAGAGCTCACCTGTGTAAGTGGGAATCCCAGCAACTTGGGAGTTCTAATATAAATAATAATTTTATTCATAATTTTTCTTTCATTGCTTTGTTCAATTTAAGACATCAAAATTTCCTTCCTTTTTTTTGTGCCATAAATATATTTTAGTATTAGCTGTTTATAATCCTTTTCAACCACCTCCACAAAATAAATACTTATCAGTTACTGAGAAATTGGAATGTAAGCTCAATTATGTTAAAAACTAATGGGTAACACTAACATATAGTAACAGCTTCTTTTGCAATATTTATTCTCTTAGTGATAAAAAAATAAAAAAACAAAACCAACAGCCCATTGCTGCAGAAAGAATTTAGCTACAAGTTTATCAATTTGAGCAGGCCAACTGCACAACTAAATGCATGTGAAACTTAACAAATCCCTCGGGGAAGCTGACTGTAAGAATTTTCTAGTCTGTGTCGAGTTACTGAGGTGCGACATGGTGGATCGGACTTAATGCCTTCTTTCGGCAAGCACAATCAAATAGAGACAGTGTAAGATTTTTCTGTGGCCAGGAAGGGATCTCTGGTAGGTGTCTAAATGAAGCTTTCAGAAAGGAATATAACACCATCATGAGCTCTCTTCTCTGAATATTTTGGCGGTTATTTTGGTTTAGAAGAAATCCAAGTAAGATTTACACAGGGTAAGCTTTGTAACAGTTGAAAGATTTAAGATTATGATTTGCTTTGTAGGAATATGAGAAAATCCAAAGCATTTCACCTTCCATTTTAATTTTAAATTTTCAAGGAGAAAGTTCAAGAATAGTGTATATGACTTATTAGAGTTATTTTGGGTTATAACAATTTGATTTTGTGGTCTCTTAAATTTGACCGTCTCACCCACCCCCAGAATTTCAAAGGAGGAGTTCGGTGTAAGAGAGTTACTATAGTAGAGGCGCCTGGGTGGCTCAGTGGGTTAAGCCTCTGCCTTTGGCTCAGTCGTGATCTCAGGGTCCTGGGATCGAGTCCCAAGATTGGGCTCTCTGCTCAGCAGGGAGCCTGTTTCTCCCACCCCCTCTGCCTGCCTCTCTGTCTACTTGTGATCTCTCTCTCTCTCTCTGTCAAATAAATAAATAAATAAAATCTTAAAAAATAAAAGAGAGAGAGAGTTACTATAAGTAAAGTAGGGGAGTGGGTAGGATAAGGAGCCTGATTGCCTTGGTTTGTATCACAGTTATACCACCTGTTAACATGTGCAAACCAGATAACCTCAGTTTTCCAATCTGTAAAATGAGTAAAATATCACCTGTCTCAGGGTTGTTATGAAGATTAAATTAAATATGAAGCAGAGTAGAGCTTGACACATAGCACTCAGTAAGTGTTTTCTCTTCAACAGCAATGACTGTAGTAGTAATTTGTATAATAGTAATTTTTGTATTGCTATTCTGTGATCACTCAGAATAGCCATTGCCATTTCTTGGGAGTGTGAATCATGTGGTGGTACTTAGCTGATGACAATCAATATGAAAGGTAGGTTTGAGAGTAGGGTCCCATGATGCTGAGAACATTGGAACCCCTGCCAGACAATGTTTTCCAACTAGGAAAGACACTCTTGAAGAGGAAAGTCACTCTGAAATAACCTATTTAAGAAAACAGAGGGGGGCACCTGGATGGCTCAGTAGGTTAAAGCCTCTGTCTTGGGCTCAGGTCATGGTCTCAGGGTCCTGGGATTGAGCCCCGCATTGGGCTCTCTGCTCAGAGGGGAGCCTGCTTCCTCCTCTCTCTTTCTGCCTGCCTCTCTGACTACTTGTGATATGTCAAATAAATAAAAATCTTAAAAAAAAAATAGAGGGAACTTTTTAATCTAATAGAGAGGATCAGCAGACTAGAGTTGCAGGGGGTGTTGTTCTGGCTTTAAAGACAATGGAAATCTTCTCAGAATTGTGAAGGCAACTGCTCCTTGAACATTGCTTGGCTATTGGGTCTTTGGTATTCAGAGAGATTCTCCCATTGTTTCCAACATCAGTATCAATGACAGCATGGAGGAGCCTTCCCAGCCATATGGTCCTTCAGGCTTTCCAGCTTTTTCCTGGAAGTTGTCCTCCTGACAATATTCCCACAGAAACCTTGCCTCTAATGCTTAACTCTCCAGCCTAGACAGCCAGCCTGGAAGCATGTCATTACTCCCCATGAGCTGGTTGACTGAGACAGTGGGCTGGCATTGACACTGGCTGTGGACGTCCCTCCCGACTCTGTATCATGTACCACTTCCTTCATCTCCTCTTGCCCCCTGGATTACAGGAGCCCTGCTCTTGCCAACACTGTCTGTTGCTTTTTCTACTCCTGTGCTTTCTTTTTCTCCTTTCAGAACTTGCCTCATCAGGACTCTCCAAAAAGAGATGGAGAAAAGTTGGGGAGGCATGGAAGAAAGGAGAAAGGCTGGGCCTAAACAGGGCCACCACCTGGTTTATGGTTCATCTGTGGACATTTGGAGGGGAAAGTGGGAATTATTAATAATTAGACTAGGACAGCCAGGTATAAACTGCTTGTCCTGGGTCCAGTCTAGGCCTAAGACTTTATAGAAAAGCAGTATTCCTGCCTCCCCTTTCTTTATTCTTTCTACTCAAAAAGAGACCACCAACAAACTAATGTGCTGATTTGTTATTGAGTAGTTGCTGGCGGAGGGGCAACCCTGGATTACCACCACCTCGTCATATGAGAGACTAGGCCATCAGGCCACCAAAAGAGGTCTAAAATGTCTGTCAACTGTCAGTCACCAAGTGATTGGGAACTCATTATTGCTAGTGTTTTTGATCAAACAGATCCAATAGACTCATTTATCCATTATTGTCTCTGTGTAGAGAGGAACAAAATGGGAATTCAGTCCTTTGTATAACTGTTGGGACCCTCCTTATAGTTTCTATAAAGTTTCATAATGAGGAATGCTGAAAAAGCCTTTAAAGTTTATAACACTGAACAGTGGTTGGAAGCATGATGCCCTTTTTCTAGAAGTATGGCACAGTCTGGACAGTTGAGTTGAAAATAAAACATATTTCCAATAAGAGCAAATTCATCTGTGCCTGCTTTGGGTCTCCTCATATTGTTTGTTTATATTTTTTAAAGATTTTATTTATTTATTTGACAGAGCGAGATACAGTGAGAGAGGGAACACAAGCAGGGGGAGTGGGAGAGGGAGAAGCAGGCTCCCCCGCTGAGCAGGGAGCCTGACGTGGGGCTTGATCCCAGAGCCCTGCGATCATGACCGAAGCTGAAGGCAGACTCTTCAGGACTAAGCCACCTAGAGACCTTTCCTCATATTGTTTAAATATGTGGTAGATTCTATTAGTCAATAGCTTCATAAATACTGATTCATTGTACCTGAACAAAGAGTAAATAAACTAAAATTTTGACTTTTATTTTTTATTTGTTAGGACTATTTTCCAACTTTAACCTAAATCTTACAGTCAGCAACAAGATAAGACAGTGTCAGTGAATGCTGTTGTGATTTTTAAGTGTTCATTTAAGTAAATGGGGTTCCTACTATAAGTACTTCTTTTTAAGATGATCTGTAGGGGCCACAGAATGTGAGCACTGGGAAGGATATTGGTAACACCTGGTGCAGCCACCCCAGATGCTAAAGGGGGCAGGAGAGCCCAGAAGCATATGTCGCTGGCTTGAATCACTAGCGGCTTCATTCTATGATTTTCTTCCACATCACAGATACTAGTAAATGCCACTAGGCTATAATAGGTAAGTCATTAAAACATTTTGTGTTTTGCTTCAAAAGGCAACGTAAATCACCAGCAAGCTTAGGGGCATCTGTTGTTTTAGGTGCAATCCCTAATTTAATCATTTACTCCTTTTCTTCAAAAAGTTATTAAAGGACCAGAAGCAGGGTGCCTGGATATCTCAGTCAGTTAAGTGTCTGACTTCATCCCAGGTCATAATCCTGGGGTGCTAGGGTGGGGCCCCTCATTGGGCTCCCTGCTTCCCCCTCTCCCACTCCCCCTGCTTGTGCTGTCTCTCTCTTGCTCTCTCTGTCAAATACGTAAGTAAATAAATAAAATCTTCAAAACAAAACAGGACCAGAAGCAGACATGGCTTTATATGGCGTATTTTCAATTGTGGAATTCAAAGAGATATTGTTTTGTCCCGCAGATATGGACTTTGTTTTGTAGTTGCAAGTACCACTACAAAAGTCTTATACTTAAAACCTAAAGAAACTGATCCTTTAACTTGTACTTCGTGTAGATAAAAAAAGCTTTCCAGAAGGCGAATGCTTCATATTCCAGTGTAGGGGTCAGCAAACATTTTTGGTAAAGGGACAGAGAGTAAGTATTTCCAGCTCTGTGGGCCACTGGTCTCTCTCACCATGACTCAGCTCTGCTGTTGGAGTGCACTGTTGGTGTGAGAGACAGTAGGGAAAAGAATGAACATAGCTGTGTTTCATTAAAACTTTATTTACAAAAAGAGGCAGTGGATGGCTTGTTGTTCTGTGATGATAGGTTTCTAAATTAAATATGACCACAGATAAACCTGTATTTTGAATTTATTTTAGTTAAGAAAAAAAAAAAAAAACACCCCCCCATATCATATCATTTATTGAGGAATTATGTATTAGGATGTGTACTTAATTAAAATAATTTCTAATAAAATGTCATAGAGAACAATAGAGAAGTATTAGCAAGGATTATTGCTGCAATGTTATTCATAATAGCAAAAGGGGGAAACAGCCTAAATGTTCATTGATAAAGAACTGGTTAAATAAATTGCGGAAACTTGCACAGTTAAAGAGAATGAGCTACAAGTATTTTTACCAGCAAGGAAATTTCTCCCCAACACCATTATCTTGAAGGATAAAGAAAGCAAGTTATAGAATGGTGTGTACAATATGATACCATTTATGCCAAACAAACAAGTCACAAAAGAATACTGCGTATTCTTTGTGGATACAGATGTATATTTGGAAATTTACAGAAAAAAGCTCCAGGGGAATATATACCGACTTGGTAACAGTGATTACCTCTCTAGAGGAACTGGGTTTAGGGGTGTGAGAATGTGAAACCACAAATTTTAGAATGACATTAGAGAACGGCGTGTGAAAAAATGCTAGACAGACGTTCATGTTCTGAAACAGTATCATGAATGAGGATTTTTAAGTTTAGAACTTGTAAGTTTAAAATTAGAGCAAATAAAATTTATGGCCTTTATAATGTTGAGGGTTCTATGGGAAATGAATGTTAGGTAAGAATTCCACTTCCCAGAGAACGGGAATGGATTTATTTATTGCCTAGCCCTTGGATCTCCAGAAAAATCTTTGAACATTATGAAATTTGAGAAACTCGGTGACTTTGCAGAGGTGGTAGACTGACCATCAGCATGGGCAGCAATTTATGAGCTGTGTGTCCATGTTATGGTCAGTCAGAAATTTACACCTCTGCTAGTGTCCCCCTTTGATGGGGAAAGGTATTTTGTAACATGCCCCCTTCTCCACTGAAATCTGGGAGCATTTGAAGCCGGTGTACCTCAATTTAGCACAGTCATGTTGTTTTAAAATGTGGCTGCTGTGAACTAATATAGTATGTGAGCCTGGACCTAGGAGGGATGATATAAAGCAAAAAGATGCTTATTTATGATTGAGAAGAGGCTATATTTTTTAATCTAGCAAGTATTTGTTGCAGACCTATTATGAACTCCTCACTGTATTAGAGAAGTAGGTGACATAAAAAAAAAAAAAGTGAATGACAGCCTCTTTCCTGATGAAGCAAACCAATTCATTGGGGAATAAGGAAAAGTAGATAACATCAACAGACATCACAATTCAAATACCCACTTGAGAATCCAGTAATATATACAGCAGATCAGGGGAGCTATGGGGGCTGGAATAGTTGATGGTCTTATGAGAGTTATGCCTTGATTTGGGCCTCCATGTAAAGTGTGGCCACCTAAGGGAGGTATAAAGGTAGGTTTGAAGAAGGAGGGAGCTTGTAAGTGACAACAATGAGCTGGAGAGCAACTTTTGGCATCTCTTTTGGGTAGGAGCATGGTGTGGTCTTAGTGGTGATGGCAGCAAGTCAGGCTAACGGTGCTGCTGCTGGTAGGGGAGGTATTGGTAGGATTAACGAGAGGAGTAATAATATGAGGGTCATGTTTTTTTGACCTGGAGTTTTACGTCAGGGAAGATACTAAGATACTAAGAGAGTTTTTTCAGTCCTCACTAAGTCCAAGGCCATGGTGTAACTCTCCCCCCCCCACACACACAGGTGAGGAATTGAGGCTTAGCAAGGGAATGTAACTTCCCCAAGAACGTTTAGCTGGTGAGTGGCAAAGCCAGTGTGTAAATACTAGCTCTATGACTTCAAAGCACCGAAGTCTAAGGCCAAGTCAGCCCAGAAGACAGCCAAGGTCTACTGCTGCTTCTGACACCAAGTGACCCCCTGATTCACTTTTTTCCATAACAATGTAAAGATACCACACAACGCAATCCCTGAGATTTATTATGCTCATCCTATGGTTTAGTTACTTCATCAGAAATTGGGACTAATGATTGTATTGTGCAGATTAGATGAGACCGTGAGGGAATCCATACAACAGTGTCAGGGAAATAGTAGACACTCAATAACATTTTAGAGTCCAATAAATAAAACACTGTTATCACTTACCATCAAATAGTCAGTCTTGATAATTGCTTCAACATTTGTTCTACTGGATACATCTGAAATGTGGATGGAGGACACATTGCCAGGTTAGTGGGAACGTGTCTATTTACATTCAGGGTGGAGAGCTGTTCCTACGATGTGGGTCTTAACCAAGCAAGACAGCTTGTGTGAACCCCTCTAAACCATGCTGAGACCTAATTGTGTATATAATGTATTTTGCTAAGTGGCAGTGGTTTTCTGAAAGAAATAACGGCCATAATATTTTGGGAGTCAAAGTGAGAAGTGCCCAAGCCATTTCTCCTTCAGACTAACAAGCCAATTTATGTAAGAAGATGTATGTCCATTAATAACAAGAAACCAGATCTTGCCTTTTCCTACTTGTTTTTCCTACTTGTTTTAAAGTTAACTTTAAATCTTTGTATCCTGCGGATTCATGGAAAATAGTTGAATTAGGCCAATTATGCTCTTCTTTCCTTTTCTGTTTTTGTTTTTGGTATCTTTTCTTTAATGTTTCTTCAGTTGCATGGTGTGACAGCTGAGGCCGCCTGCCCAAGGTTCCTTACTGGTTTGTGGCAGGGATCAATCAAGAATTCAGGTTCATAGGTTAGAAAGGCCTGAGGTCATGTGCCCCCCCACCCCGAATTTTTCTCTTTGTTCTCCCCTCCACCCCGCCCCAAGTAATAGGCTGATTTCTTCAAATGAGCTTATGCAGGATCCCTTATGTACAATAGAAAGGGGAGGTGTTGCTCAGATTGGCTGGAGGCCTAGGGCCATTCCTGCCTTTCCTTCCCTTTTTCCTCCATCCCACGGTCTGCATCCCCCAACCAGGCCTCTGCACGGGGGAAATGACATCACAGTGTCATTGATGGTACAGAGCCACTGTGAGTTTTCTTACCCCTTGATATGGGTTTTATTTTATTTTATTTTAAAGGTTTTATTTATTTGAGAGACAGAGATCACAAGTAGGCAGAGAGGCAAGCAGAGAGAGGAGGAAGCAGGCCCCCCGCTGAGCAGAGAGCCCGATGCAGGGCTTGATCCCAGGACCCTGAGATCATGACCTGAGCTGAAGGCAGAGGCTTTAACCCACTGAGCCACCCAGGTGCCCCTTGATATGGGTTTTAATGCATTTCTCTTGTCAATAACTTCAGTAGTGGTGTCTAGAGGAGAGCTGAGCTCCCTCCTTTCATTAAACAGTCTTTAGTGGCTATCTGCTCTAAATATTTAATTTCTAAAATTGCATCATTATTTCAATAAAGGTGTGCTGTATTTGTAGAAAGCAACTAAAGTTTAATGAGAATTAATAGCTTATTCAATACTAGGACCATATTTCTTAGAAGAAGATATGTATCAGTCTTTTAAGTGAGAGTTTCAGTTTTTAGATTTAGACCATAGGAAAATCTTCAGACTAAACTCTATCAGGAAAAACGTATGATATTTTCAACTTCACAGCCATATCTTTTGATCAACATGTTTATATATAAACAGTGGCCAAAGCTGAGGAGAACTCACAGTCTGAATGTGTTGATGACTATCGTGAATATCATGATGGTATCTCTCTACCGGGTCTTGGAGACCAAGAAAGTGGTGGGAATGAATGAATGGTTTTCTGACTCAGAATGGTCAGTACCTTTGAGGGGTGGCAGATTCTCATGGTCTACTGCACTGCATTTCTGTCCCCTTGCTGATCAGATACACTGATTAAATGAGGAAAAGAAGTTAGAAAAAGCATTGTATTCTTCATTTGGAATCTCCATACTTAAAGAATACATGCAAATCAGAATCAGTGGTTTCTTTATAAAACTATGGAAGTTGTTTGTTTGCTGTTACATCGTAAACACTTGGATCTCTTTATCCCTCCTGGTTGCCTTGTGTATTTCTTCAGCTCTGAAGTGGTTACAGTAAGTCCCTTATAAATGTTTTGGATTAGCCAGACTTGGCATTCTCATGGAAAAAAATGTTTCAAATGGGCTTCAGAATCCCGTGTTTTGCTCATTTAGTTAGCTTTTGGATTTAGAATAATGATTTTAAAGGCACATCTTATATTCGCGTTACTTTTATTGTCCTCTTTTTTGGATTATAGTGGTAACATGTGCTCATGGTATGCCATACAGTGCACAGACATCTAAAGACAAGGTTACTTGTGATCCTACCTTACAGAAATATAACCATTTAAAAAATTTTCATGGTAACTTGTAGCCTTTTACTACATCGATAGGTATACATTTTTAAAAATTGTGTTTTCCAGTTACGCATGGATCTTAATCGGTATATTAAATTAACATTATGTGCAGTATAACTCTGTATCATCATTTTCTATAGTTGCACAATATTTAATTGCATAGTGTTTCATATAAGCAGTTCCTCATCAGTGGGTGTTTAACCTGATTTCAATATTTTGTTTTCATTAACAATTCTGTGGATATTTTTTCGCATGTGTGTTCTTGTTCAATTACTAGATTTGTTTCAGGTAAATTTAGAGAAATAGAACATGCATTTAAATTTTGATAAATATTGTCAAGCTGTCTTCTAAAGTTTTTTTTTTTTTCATGTTAGTGAGAACATGGAGATGTCACAAAAAGCTGAAATAAGAAATAAAATCATTTTCATTTTCCTGATACACTGAAGTGAAATGCATGCATAAAATCAATGTGAAACATCTTCAGGACAGGATCAGTGGAGTTGATCTTACTGCTTATTTCCTGTAAGCCATTACTCAGATCAGAAAAGCAAATATTTAAAAAAAAAATTACCCCCATAATTTTGTTTACAGTAGGAAAAAAGGGAAAATGTTAGTTTTTGGATAATATTAAAATGCATAGTCATATTATTTTTGTGGGGATGTGAATATACATTTTATGGCAGAGACACATAAGGGACAAAGGGAATCATATGGCTTCTTTCTAGAGTAGGTATTTGTTTAAGAGTTGTGTTTCATAACATCATGATTTTAGTATTAAAAAAAGATAGAAATAATAGTGGTAGAGCTATATGTTTCCCTTTCATTCCTGTTAAAGTTATAGAGATATGTTTGTAATTAGTATCCTCATCCTAAACTACTCAAATATAAAAAGTATAATGAAATATTATATATCATTCTTTTGAACTAATCTTGAGGATGATCACATACCAATAAAAAATCATTATTAATATAGTCTCTTTAACGTGATATGTAACATCTTAAATGATTAGCTGATGTATAGTCATAGCTTATTATACTAAAATTAAAAAAGTATCAATTTATTTATTATCAGTGAATAAACCTTTGGACAATGGAGGAGATAAGGTTTATGTGTTTTAGATATCTGGAAGATACTACTCATAGATCTTTTTTCAGATTTTATTTATTTTTGTGGTTTTGAGAGAGAGAGAGCAGGCGCATTCGATCGAGCAGGGGTGGCAGGGGGTGGGGTGTGGGAGGTGTGCATGGAAAGAGGGAAAGGGAGAAGCACCCCCTGCTGGGCAGAGAGCCCGATGTGAGTCTCGATCCCAGGACCCTGGGATCATGACCTGAGGTGAAGGCAGACTCTTAACTGATGGAAGCACCTGGGTGCCTCACTCATTCTTAGATTATTTTTTGACCAGGGCAACTGAATAGAAGAGATATTCACAGAAGAAATGAGGATCAGAGGGCAGTTATAGTCCAACATGAGGAGATGGTTGAGGGTAGACATTTGAGTCCACATAGAAGAGAAGAGGCAGTCCTTTCCCTCTGAAGCCTTACAGGAGATATGAGGTAGTACCCCAGAGCACGAGGCCAGGCCTTCCAAGGAAGCACTGTTCTGTGTTGTGCCACGTGGTGAACAGCGTTCATGGAGGAATCTCATGAGACTGACTCCAGATGGTGTGCTGGTCTCTCTTGAGAAGTACAAAGAGGTAGTGGGTAGACCTGAAATGGCTTCAGGAGAGATACGTTGTATTCCTGGAGGGAGGAAATTAGAACTGATGGTTAGTCTCTTAAACCTCCTTGAACCTGGGACTTGATAGCTACATGTTGAGGAGAGATGGCGAGAAGGCCTGAGACTGCGTCTCCAAAGCTCTGCGTCTCCAAAGCAGACTTACAAGGCTTGAGATATACATGGTGTCTTCACTAGTATTTTCACTTTTCAGGACTGGGAAGAGTGGGCAGGACAGGGGGCTCCTTATGAGGGCCCAAAGGGCTTTAAATGGAAATTTGAGCCTGATAAAGAGAAGAAAGTGAAAAAGAATAAACAAAGCATAGAACTAGAACTTGACTAATAAAGAAGAAGAGTGACTGAAAACCCTGGAAGTTCTCTGGAAATCATAGCAGGGCATATTAAGGGGGAAGGGGTCAATATGGTGTGGTATCTCTATGCTAGGTATAGATTTTTAAGATGACAATTAATTATGGCATAAGGGTTATGAGCAAATCCTGGCCCAAGGATTAAGGCTGACAATGGAAAGATGTTCCCCCTGCAAGAAACAGATTAAAAACAATAATACAGAGAGGATTCACTGTATATTACATAGGTAATACAAACAGTACACACACACAAAGGGTATATATGCACATCTAGACCCATTTATGCATATTCCAGCACATATCTACATACATCCAGGAAGGAAATACAAAAAAAAAAAAAAAAAAATTAAAGAAAATAGCTCAGGCAGTCAAATTTTGAATAATTATTTTTTCCCCTGCTTTTGTATATTTTCTCATGTTTCAACTGTAAGCATCTAATACTTTGAAAATGAAAATACTATTTAAATAATATTTTTAAATACCAGAAACAGCAAAACACACATTTGAGTAGAAATAAGTGGGGGCACGTGGGTGGCTCAGTCAGTTAAGTGTCTGTCTTCAGCTCAGGTCATGATCCCAGGGTCCTGGGATCGAGCCCCATGTTGGGCCCCCTGCTCAATGGCAAGCCTGCTTCTCTCTCTTTACTCCCCCTTCTTGTGCTTTCTCTCTCTCTCAAATAGATTAAAAAAATAAGAAACAACAAAACAAAACAAAAAAAGTTGGGTGTGGATGAAGTAATTAGAAGTAGTTGGTCTCCTTAGATATTTCTTTAATTATTGAGATTACAACACACTCATTGCAGTTTGCATAGCCATCATGGGGAGTTTCATCTCTATAGATGATCCACCAAGATTCTAAAAAAAATATGATGTCTCTTTTAAAAAAAAATCCCTCCAATAACTGACACAATGGAGTGATGGGCTAGTGAAGACTCTACATAGAACTATAATCTGAGACTTCAGGGAGCAGATCTTTGAAAAACTAAGGGAAGATTTTTGGTCTGTAATTTTAGGGCTGGTGGTTCTATATCACTCGGTCCATAGTAAATAATCTAAGAATATCATAGTTGAGATTCAGGGACTCAGGACTTAAAAAGAATTTCTGGTATTTAGTGGACTTAGTACATTTCCGTAACAAGTGAAAAAGTGAATGAATGAAAGAGTGATTGGGTGGAGATGAGCCATGGGTATGAGAGGGAGGTCCTAATAGTAATGTTCTGACATGGTAGGTAACTCCAACAAAGAAAAGAATGGTCACCCAAAAAATATCACACACAAGTTTTCAAAGTACACATGTAAAATATATTATAAAGAAAGACTTAAAGTTTTGTTTGGAAACAACAAAAGAGGGAACATAAAAGATGTAGCTCACTGTTTAACTGACCACTACCCTGTGGGATCCCTTCCAGTTTGTTTGCTCTGCTGTGTTCAGTTCTCTTTTGCATTACACTTGACTGCGTCGCTCTCTGTAACTTTCCTCCGGGTTTTTAAAGCACACTGTTTCTTCATTCTTATCAAATATATTTGCACATTCTAGGTGCTCCGTAAATATTTGCCAATTTGTGTTGTTTGAAACAGATGGTATAATGTTAAAAGACAACAAAAGAGAAAGAAACAGTACTAAATTCCATTTAATTTCTGTTTTCTCTGTAAAGGATAATGATTTTTCAAATTGTAAATGGCAGCACAACTGTAACTAAAGGAACCTGAAGTAGGTGTAGAGTTTCTAAATGAGCTCCTAGTTGTCTTAAAATGGTGCAGATTCATCTATTGCATTAAAGAAATTTTTCTGTTGGGATTGTGGAACTACTTTTGGTAGCGTTTGGAAGAACCAGGAGAAGGAGTGAATCAATATCCTGATATTCTCAATAAAGTGAATGCCTAAACTTAGACCCACTCCAGGATGGGAACTTCTAAACAGATGAGTTGATCATGCTTGGAAAAGGACAGTAGTCGTTAGATGAAAGCAAGGATGTCGAGCTAACCTCACTTCCTTTGTAAAAAATACGATTACTCAATCTATCGATGAGAGAAGTTCTCAAGGCATGGTTTCTCTTAGTTTGTGCAAGTCCCTGAGAGTGTATCTTATGTCATAATCGTGGTCTTTGTAGGGATGTGTATGTGTTGTGTGGTGAGGGATTCATGGGTTTTTGACTAGTGGTCCCAAAAGTCAAGTGAGTAAAACCAGAGGCTCATCTATAAAGAGACATTGTTTTAATCTGGCTCTGTTCAATAATTTTCTCATGGGTCCATTTATGAATGTTTTATAAGTTCCAAAATTAAGGAGTATGGTCACTGATGATATGGTGGTTAAGGGTGGCCTAAACTCAAACCCTGGCCCTATCACTAGTTTAGTGACCTTGAGCAAATTACTGAATTTCTCCATTTGTGAAATGGAAGCAATAGTGTCTGTTTGTGTGTGGTGCACACAGGGCCCTTAGCTGTGCCTGACACTGACAGATATTTCACAAATGGTAGCTAGTGCCTTTTTGAAAGTTGCTGTGTTGAGCATCTTGTACACAAGGAAACTAAGCATTAGAGAGATTAAAGAAATGGGTTTCCTCAAGGTTAATAGTGGACTAAGAAAATGAAATGGAAGAGCAATGGATGCAAAGTTCATAAAATTTGTACTTCACCTAAAAAAATCATTGGTATAAAACTGGTCTCGAGGTTTTAGTTGACTGTGGGATAAATGTGATCCATGCTTCTGTCATGGCTTTAGAAGTACAGACAGAGGGACGCCTGGGTGGCTCAGTCATTTAAGCATCTGCCTTCAGCTCAGGTCATGATCCCAGAGGCCTGGGATCTAACCCTGCATCGGGCTCCCTGCTTAGTGGAGGGCCTGCTTCTCCCTCTCTGTCTCCATCTGCCCCTCCCCCTGCTTGTGCTCATACTCTCTCACAAATAAATAAATAAAATCTTAGAAAAAAAAAGATATATAGACAGGAAAGTAATCGGTCCTCCTACATTTGGATAATTTGACCACATCTATAATGTATTATCTTGTTTTACCTCGTAACATTTGTCAAGAGGGACAGATTATGGGAGATAGACACAAAGGCACATTGGGACTAGCTGGAACAACCCAAGTTGGGAAATGGGGAAGCTTTGAAGGAAGCATGGTAGTTGTCTTAAAATATTTGGAAGGGATCATTTGGAAGAGGGATTGACTGATTCTGTGGTATTCCAGAATGGGTTACAGGGGTAGAAGTTATGGAAAGGCCAGTCTGACCTTTAGATTTTTGCTGACCTTCAGATACATTCAGAAGTGGGATGGTCAGCCTTTCACGGTGGTAAACATCATCTTCTCCAGTCATGGCAAAGTCAGGATTCTCGGAGAGATACCATGGAGGGAATTTCTGCTTTAGATGGGGGTAGATGACCTCTCCATTCTCTGGCGATCTAAGAATTTATCGTTCTGCGAGAGATTGAATCTTTCACAATAATGCTTTTCCTAAAGATGAATGTTACTAGTGTGAGGCACCTCTTCTCCTTTAACTTTATGAATTTGATTGATTTTTTTGGAACATAAACAAGTTGCAAATAAAAGAAATATATTTTTCATTTTGGAAAAAGATGACTATTTCGGTGTTATTGGGAAAACCATAATTTTAGTTACTAAAATTCAAAGCAGTGAATTCATTACAAGAAAAGCAATTTCCTCCTCACGATTAATTGTAAGACATTTCTTCCATTATTGAAGAGAAATTGTCTGTGTTTAAAGAGCACTTATGTTGAGTTAAGAAGGTGACATTTCTTTGACGTTTGTGTGTACATAAAGGTAGCTTGTAGAGAAATGTAAGTACACAAGAAGTGCAAACTTATAAAAAAATAACTTTCACATAAAATGATTTGATATGTATCAAATATACTCTTAGACTTCATACGGTTATTCATTTTGGAGCCTGGATTTTCCTTCTTTGAAAAACTCTCTTAAGATTACTGGTCACAATATTATCTTGTCCAGAGTCATAACACTGTGTTAGGATTCTGCTGAATAAAAATGAGTCTGATTTTAGTAGTGAAGTGTGCTTGATTCATACCCTCCCCTCCCCACCCAGGTGTCAGGCCAGCCCAAGCTGTTTAGCACAATGAAAGTTCTTGTTTGACCATAACTGCACATCTCACTCCACAGGCAATCAGCATTTTAATTAGTGATTCAAAGGAAAGTCATTGTTGTCTCGTTGCTTTATCATAATTGCCAAATAATTTTCCATTGAATAAATAAATAATGTAAAGGAGAAACCTCCCCTTATGATGCTGTCATTAAGTCTTCATTTTTTTTTTACCCCCTCATTTGTATTTGTATTAACACACAGCCCACTTGAAAAGGAGTAATTATAATGGCTTTCTGATGGTAGCCGGTAGCCTAGGCTTTTTAACAACTGGGGATGGTTTCCTTTTCTATCACCCTTTTGCGTTGCATGGCTTGTTTTAAGGTTTAGCTAAAGGAACCTTATGGTGGCTGGTGTCTCTTCAAAGGTGTGTGAAAGTGAAGGATTGATCTGCTGCGTGCATCACTGGAACTAGGTAACTTGTGTTATGACTCTGATGTTCTGTGTAATTGATGCAAGTCCTCTCCTAGCATTCTGAGATTGAAATCAATATTCATTTGGAGTGCAACAACTGTAATAAACTACATTCCTTTTGTAAGCAGTGGTCTAAGGCTTTGTAAAGGATCGGTTAGGAGTGACAGATTAACATTTTGGTTGGGCTGGGGTCTATTTGAATAGATATGAACAATGTCTTCAAAACAACCCTGTTTAAAACAGCTGGTTTCACGAAATTAACTTTTTATTTTGTTATACAGAAACTCCTTTTGCTTCTACTTGATCTGAGTCCCTCTTCTGTCTGATTACAAATCTGGATCCAGTGAAAAGAAGGAGTAATCATTATTTTCATAAATAAGTTGATTTTCATGAATAACATCACGGATGTTATTTGTATACCTTGACAGATTTTTCCGATGTCTCATCCGTAACGTTATCCCTTGCAAAATATCGATGATTGGCAATTTGATTTGCATTCTTTGCTCAAAAGTGGATATGCCTTGACAATATGCAATAGAGGGTAAAACTTCAGATACCAAAGAGATGCATTCTGAGGAATAAAAAAAAATCAATATCAATTAATTTTTACAACCAGACAGCAAATTTATCATCTTAAGTATAGTCATGTGAGAGCTAGCAGAGTTTAGAGACCAAGTAGGCTGGTTCTAGGATCACACCAATCCAAGTTCAAATCCTAGTCCCACTAGCTGACCTGCTGCTGTCTGACCTTGGTCAAGTGCTATACAATTTTGCTCCTGTTTACCTATCTGCAAAATGCAAATGATAATGGTAACTGCCCCAGAATAACGCTGGGGTAATTAAATGAAATAGTCAGCATCAAATACCCAACACCTTGCTTGGCATATATTAAGCACTTGATAAATGTTGAACTTCATAGACAATGGAAATAGTCCTGTGTCCCCCCTTTTTCTGGTCAGAGATGTTTTCTTTGCACCCCCATCTCTACCGCTTGGGAAATGCCTTACTGCCTGGATGAGAATCTCAGTGCCTCTTTTGCCACCCAGCCACCCTGCTCCTGCCAGACCAATCCTGTGTGTGTGTGTGTGTGTGTGTGTGTGTGTGTGTGTGTGTGTATTTATTTATTTATTTATTTTTCAGACCAATCCTTTTTAAATGTTGATCTCCCTCCAACTTTTCATAGGGATTGCTTTAACAAGTCCAATATTTTCCTCTTCAACTCCATTCAACCCACCACTTCCCTCCCATATGTTGCCCCATGAGTTGCGGGGTTCATGTGAGGAGTCAGTGATGCCATGAAAGGAAGGTACATCACACGGGGCCTGGTACTCCAGCACTGTTTTCATCACCAAAGTCAAAGCCCATGTTTGAGAGCTCATGCTAGTCTTGGGCAATGTTCTCAGTGCTTTCCCTGAATTAAGGCATATTAAATGAACAAATAGAGAAACAACGAAACTGAAAAACAGAGCCTACCACACAGAGCACAAACTGGTGGCCAGATGGGAAGTGCGTGGGAGATGGGTGTAATAGATAAAGGGGATGAAGAGGTCCAAACTTCCAGAGGAAGAGTACAGCAGAAGGAATCTGGTGGATAATATTGCAGTAACGTCCTGTGGTTTCAGTCGGTGACTACACTTACTGCGGTAAGCCCTGAGTAATGTACAAAACTGTCAAGTCAATATGTTGCACACCTAAAACTAGTATAATATTGTACGTGAATTCTGCTTCAGGTAAACTGATTATCGCCATTTTATAGATGAGGAAATTGAGGCACAGAGGGTAATGGGCACATAACCTTTGCTCAGTAAGTGGTAGTTAGTTTTACTATTACCCTCGCGCAAGTAAGCAGTTTTCTGGTTTTCTCCAAACACATAAATTTCCTGTGGGTCAGAAGTCACAATTTATGGCCCAAGGGTCCAAACCAGCCTCCAAACATAGGTATGGAGTTTTAGTATCTAGGGATTTTCACATAAAAATGCCTTTCACCCCAGAGGCCCCACTCTTCCAGCCTTCCAGTTCTCCCTGCCCTGTCTTTTTAAAAGTAAAGGTGCTGTCCCTTCTCACTGAAACCATCCCTAATTTTTTCACCCTCGTGTCATGGTCTTTGTTCTGAGTTCCTTCTATCCTTTAGTCTTTACACACAATTTAATATTCTATAATAATATTAATTGAATTATGTAGTGTTTTGTGATACTGACTGTGTCCCATGCGTTTTCCGCTTAGGTTTTTGTTGTGAAGACAATATCATCTTAGCAGGAGGAGGAGGTAATACACCATCGTTGTTACTACTTATTCAGAATACATATTTTGTGCATATAAAAGGTTACCCATGAAATTACATATCAAGGCAGGGACCATGCGCCCCCCCCCCCCCCCCCCCCAGTGCACTGACGAGGACTGAAACGAAGACTCGCAGAGGTAGGGGATATGCCTGAAGTCACCGAAAGCTGGGGTGACATTCAAACCAGTGGTCTGACGGACCCCAATCCCCATACTTTTTCTTCTTCATTCAGCTAGTTGCCTCTTCTCTATAGCCTCCTGCTCATTGACCAAATTTTAAGTATGTCAGAGGAATCACCTCTAATAGGTAGAGTGTGGTCTTTAATAAGGATACTTATGTTAGTTTCCAAAATACAAGGCATAAATTTTCTCATGTCTATAGGAAAATAATGATAGAGATTAGGATTCAATATAAAATAAATTAAAGAATGCATTGGAGCATATGTCTTGAAGATGAAACAAAGGTATATATAAGCCTCTTGAATATCATACAAGGCATTTCCACTAAAGTTGTTAGGAATTGTACATTTTCAGAGATTTTTAAGAAAATATCTATTTATTCATCTATCTGTCTATCTAGCACAAACAGGGGGAGGGGCACAGGGAGACAGAGCAAATCTTAAGCAGACTCTGCACTGAGTGTGAAACCCTATGCAGGGCTTGATCTCAGGACACTGAGATCATGACCAGAGCCGAACTCAACAATCTGATGCTTAATTGACTGAGCCTTCCAGGGGTCCCAAATTTTCTGAGATATTTTAAAATATTACTTTTGTGTAAGAAAACACTATTCATAGTCTAATCAGTGTATATCAGTAAACCTTGCAGTGCCTTCCTTCCTATAATTAACGATCAGTTTGGAAAGGAGTAAAGAATATATTCTATTATTATTACTCTTCATCAAAATAGACTTCTTATGATAGCTTATTTTATTTGCCAGTGTCTTACTCAGAATCTTTTTTTTTTGGGGTTTGCTTTGCACAGTGAGTTACAGTGTCTTAGTCAACAGTTGGGGTATGTGACTTTCCTTCTCTGAGTGTAAACAGAATCTATTGCCTTTAAATTTTTAATCTGAGACTGTTAACAATTTTGTAAAAAGAAGCAATTCTATCCAAGAGCTGCCCTTCGTGACATCTGTACTCTTCCAGGCAGACATAATAAAAATAGTGGCAAACACAAGTTAGGGAAAAAAAAAAAAAGAGGCCACACTAAAACCCTTTTCAGCCCTGTCTTCTGGGTTGTCACCATCAAATATGGCTACCAGTTAAGATCACATTTCACATCTCTGACACAGACGGTTTGACAAGAAGCAATCTGAAGGCTTTCAGAAAGAAATCTGTCTGTGGTAGTTTTTGTGTGATGTAAATATTACAAGGTCAAATTCATTTTTTTCCAGTGAGACAAAATGTTAACCTTACACTTGGATTCAAAGCTGACCCATGACATCACTTTTGGAATGAATATTTCTTTTCATTGGAAGGTGTGACCTAATCTCCATATTTCTTCTATGTATCTTATTTCCTAATTTGACTTTGAGTCAGAATCACCTTTTTTCATACATATGTTGATGCTTTCTGCTGCTGGAAATAGATCTGTATGCTGTTAACAATTATTGTCATTCCTATTACATTCTAAAAATGCATTCTAAAGGGGGATTGATTCTGTAGTTTTATAATAACTTGAATGTGGCCCTGGTAAAGTGGATGGGAAGAATATTCAGAATAGATCCTTTTCACATTAGACATTTAAATCCTTCAGTGGTTTTGGGTTTTAGGGAATCATATTTTCCTGATCTTGATATAAATTATTGACACATACGAGCTTTTTTGTCTTGAATATTACCCTGTGTTTTTTTTATAATATTTATGTTAAAGTTGAGAGGTTGGATGTGTTTGTTTATTATGCATATATTTATAGATTATACAAAAATCCACCATGTGTAGCCTTGCCTTTATTACCCTGTAAGTTTCAGACAGGCATATGTTCAGAGCAATTCAGCCAACATTTAGTGAACACTCACTATGTGTCAGACACTAAAGCAGAGGTAGAAAAATGAATAAGACACTGGTTTGGGTCTTAACATGTTCACGATGTGGATAAATTGCAGAGAAAACAGATATTTCACTATGTTTTTAGGAGAGTAACTCAGTACAGCGTTAAGACAGGACACAATGGTAGGACAAACTCAAATCCTTATATTTAAACAGTCACGTGTGACTACCATACTAGACAGAACAGATCTGTAGGATAAGAATATAATTCATTCACTGAAAATCTTGTTCTTGAATACTGTGAGGTTCTAGGAAAACACTTACTATATAGTATTCAATGAAAAAAGCCAGTTTCAAAGCATTATTCACTATTTTGATCCTAGTTAAAAATTACATGTACATATATTGATACACACAGAGGAATACAGAAATACACCAGAATGTTCACATGGACTAAATCTTAATGTTGAGATTATGATGACCTTTATTTGTTTATATTCATCTGTGGTTTTCAAACTCTTCATAATGAACATGTATTATTTTGTAAGCAGAAAACACTAAACATGGAGAAAATTCATCTTTTTAATATTATAGAATATGGTACACTTATAATAAGTTTTTAAAATCTAAATTGTAAATCTGATACAGTTTTACCTTTAAAATACACCTTATAGCTATATTCTCAAAACCATTTTATTCTTAACCTCTTGGTACATTTCTAAATTTAATAAGGCTCTCTTGAAGTGGGTCTTTATGTCCACCAAAAAAATACTGTATGTGTGTTCATAGATTTTAAAATAAGAAGCTTAGCAGAAAAAAGAGATGGAGCACAGAGGAGCTGCTCCCTCTGCAGTGATCACTGAGATTTTGGAGAACTGAGGGCAGCAAGCCTAATTGGTTTTGAGCATAAGTTTTTGGGATCAGACAAATCTAGGCTTGGATCATGGCTTTGGCACTTACTGGCTTGAAAAAGGTCTCTATGAGACCTTGAATAAAGCACTTTAAGTTTCTGAGTCTTGTTTTCTCATCCAACAAATGAAAATATCGAGATCTACTGTGCTAGGTTTTACAAGAATTCAGTATATAGTACTTGTAATATACCAGGCATGAAGCACATAGTAGGTGGTCAATAAACATTTGTTCTTCTGCCTAACCTCTTTTACTCCCAACCATACAGGCTAAGCATTGACAGAATGTTATCCCCTGCAGGGAAATTAGTCTGCCAAGTTAGGAGGCAGCAGTGAACTCTTTCAGACTCTGAGTTTCCAAGTGGGTTCCAGAAGGAACTGACAAAATACTGGAAAAAAGATATATGGAATTTGGTTATTTAAAATGTTTCAACACTCAGTCCTGTCCTCACTGAAGACTTTCTTTGCTGATGTTAGACTTGACACTTGCCTACTCTGAAAGGAACAAGATTCCTGATCTTACTTTGATTCTAGGTAGTAACAAGTATATACCAAATCAAAATAATTTGTTTATATCAGATGACTATTATTTAATGCAAACAGAGAGCACTTCCTCCCTGCTTGTCCTCTGGCTGAACTTTAATCAGCTGTTTTCCTTTCCAGCTACCATATAAGTTTTCAGTGGGCAAGGACTCTATGTTCCTTATTGTATTCACAGTCTTGAACACAGTTTTGACTCATGGTAGCTCTGTGGTTAACATCTGTTCACATGACTTGTATAAGCGGAATTCACTTCTATGTTGATGGAGCCTACAGACCAACAATGATCTAAGTGATTTTTCCCCCCATTTTTTGGATTCCTGTCAGTCCATAGTACTTTACTTGCTGTATTTTCCCATTCTTCTGAAGAGCTAAGGAGGACTCTGTATCTCTCATCTTACCTGTCTCCATTTTAGTTCTTCCTCCCAATGGACTTGGCCTTCCACATACTCTTGTTTCCAGTTGACTCATGTCTACCTTACCGTCTTCCTCTTAGCTGTAGCAAACCCACTCATCAGACAGCCAGTGTAAATATATGTCTAGCCTCTCCTTTACTTTTTTTGATTGACTCTATTATTTAACATTCCATGGAGATGAAAATAGATTTGGCTCCTTGAACCCGGAACTCCCGAGTTCCTCATGCTTTCCCTATGACTGTCTTCCTCCCCTCCTCCCGTCTTCCCCACCATGGAGGCTGTTCCTCTCATTACAGAAACTAGAAAGACTTAATCCTTAGCAGCGAAATTCTGGGCACTCTCTAGGACCTTCCAGCTCAGGGAAAGGGGCGGTGTTAAATGCGATGAGCTTCACGCCCTTCCTTCCTGCCTGGTAAGAGTATCATTTTCTCCATTTGACCCGGTGAAGGAAGGTTAGCAAAACACTTCCTAGTCCTAGGTCAGATCATAGCCTCCAGCCGGGACCACCAGCTTTGGCAGGGGATCGGGTCACTGCCAGACACGTGGACATATGCACAAGGGCTCTATTTTTCTTGGGCTGAATTGAGTAGTCTTCCTGCTCCCTCCTCTCCTAGGGGTTTACAGAGATGGAAAATAAGTTTTCTATTTTGGCAAAAAAGCAAGGAAGTTCAGAGAAAGATGTGTTTGGGCACCAAGTCAGGAGGAATAGGAATCACTGGCAGAGTTGGAGAAGTGTAGTCTATTCATTTTGTTCCTGATTTTCCAGGACTTTTTTTTTTTCCTTTTATAGGTTCCTCTCTCTCTCTCTCTCTCTCTCTCTGGAGATACATATTGGTGTAATGAGGTTCAGGATCATCCAAAAAGAATTTTATCTTAAGAAGCTCTTAAATATTGAATACCCGGTTAACTGTGGATTCAGATTAAGTGAAGTGGATCTCTCCCTTTCTCTCGTTCTCTCTTTCTCTCTTTATTTCCTTGTCTTTGGTATTCTAGGATCCCAGCTTCCACTTAATTTTGGCAGCTTGGAGATCCCATTTTATTTTATGAATGTTCATTGAGGAGAGGTAATATATATGCCCCCCACCCTCCAAGCCATCTACATTTGTTTTCTGTATTATATGATTTAGGGCTTGGCTATAAATGACTCTATTACAGATTCTTTTCCCTTCTATGCTACCCTTTAATATGTGAATTTACAAGGGGCAGTAGATCTCCCAGAAGCAATATACATATTTTTAACAGTACGTGGGGAGGCTGAGCTAACTTGCACTGAGAGTAATGGACTGGATAGGAAGGAAATGGGGATTGGCACCAACAGCTGACCCCAGTTACAGCCTTTTCTTGCACCTTCTCTTTTATACCACATGGTACTGTCCAAAGTATAGTCAAACCTACAAAAGAAAAAAAAATCACATCAGTGGTAGCGAGTTTTCAATCTAATATAACCTAGACTACTTTTAGTCAATGCATGGTTGCTCATAAATTGTCACTGGTTCTTTTACAAATTTAAGAAGTTTATTGGGGGTAAATATCAGCAGCTCATGCCTGGGATGATGTAAGTTATGCTTCATGTAAGTAAGCGGCTCATGTAAGTTATCCTTCAGTCTCTGTAGTGAATCTTCGTTTTTATTTTATTATTATTTTTTTTGAACACTTGGTTTTTACCTCCAAGGGGCAAAATACATTTATGCCTCGTAACCATGAGCTTTGCCTTTAGGAATAACACGTAGTTTTGAAAAATATTGGGTGTTTTCAGCAGTTCAATCTCAAATTCATTGACATTTTTTACTTTGCCATTTCTGGGGTGGGTTTTGTAATTAGACCCCAGCTATTCCGTATATTTAAACCGTGATAGATGGATTTCGATAATTCTACTTTATAAGCAAAAAGCTTGCACAGTGGTAGGAATAATGAAAAAGGACAAGTGAGTGAAACCACAAAATAAACACAAAATTGAATTTGATACCAGAAACATCATTCAGCTGCTGCTTTCTTCTTCTTTTCATGCTGAGGTCTCAATGTGAGATAAGTTTCATTATTTGGGATAAGCTCGGACGCTGTGGAATTTACTTTATTTTGTTCCTATCAGAACCTGGTCTCTATGGCCGTTAACATAGGCAGATAGATAGAGGACTAACTAAAATATCATTTCTACATTCCTGCCTGGCGTTGTTGTATGCAGGTACTGTGGGAATGCCAAGGAAGGAAGAAATACATTTACCTGGGAAAAATCAAAGATGGCTTCACGTAGGAGGTGAAGGGGAGATACTTTGAAGGCATAAGATTTGGACTGGGTGGAAGGGATCAAAAAATCACTTAGCTCTGGAGCACAACATGGGCAAAGCCTCCATTGTAGAGAGGCCTGGAGGGAGAGGATTTTGGGGAACTGCTCCAAGGGTCTAGACGGAGGGATCCCTAGGACTGAGGAGGCAACAAGAGTTTAGCAGAGCAGCGCTTGAAGTGTTGGCATGCCAGGAGACGTGACTGGACTGAATCCACTATGCGATGGGGAGCACTGACATTTGAAGCAGAGAAGATGATAGAGTTGGTGTCTTAGAAAAACATCGATTTTAATATTTAAAAATGAATCGAAAGGTGAAGATAATCTTTTAAAGTAAAAATGAAGGGAGACCTTGATCAAAAGTGAAGGAGATCATCTCATATTCTGGAGAAAACTATTTGTTACATAGGTTCCAGTTTCTCAGGAGAGCTCTTGAATCTCCAAAAAGAATAATGATTTTTATCAGCCCAGTATTTCCATTAATGGTTCTCTTTTATTAAGGAGATGTGCATTCTGAAGGATTTTGAAAATGTGATGTATTACTGACTGTTTATCAAACTGTAAAAAAATGAGTTGGAAAGGTGGCATTTCTAGCCTTTGGTTCAGACTCTCTGATACTGAGATCCCAGATGGAATTGAGGACCAGGAGCCTCCTGATGAGACGGAGTTGGGTCATTTCCTTTCTGCGGTTGGGAAAGCCCACTCCAAATTATGAGTAAGTGTTACTGGCATAATCGTGGTGTGAAAAATACTGACTGCTAAAACCAACATGAGGAGAACTGAGCACTGCCCATTAAGAAACCATCCCAGATGATTAATTGTACTGGAAAAAAAAAAAAAAGACGTCCTTTAAATATTTGCCCTCCAAATGGATTATGCCAATTTATACATTATGTATTTGTTGATATTGTCAGTATAATGGTGGTGGAATTACAACTTTGAATCAGACTTCCCCAATTAAACTGATGATTCAAGTGGTCTTAAATGTCTCAGTGAGTTCTACCTCCCTTTGGCAGTGCTTAATAAATGCAAATCTAAAATACCAGCATTGTAGCTTTAAAAATATGGATATTTTTTGGCTGCTGAGAAAAGTAAAAAGTAAACCCGAACACTTGGATTTCAACCATTGAAGCAAAGACAGAGAGATGATTGAATTCAGTCTTAAATTTTATAGAACTAAATTTAATGGTGAGCACAATCGCACTCTGTGGTGATTGTTTTCAGTGCTGCTTTATTAAGTTATGTAATGGCAGGAGTTCAAACTCAGTGATTGTCGAAATGGTAAATTTAAGGAGTATTTGAGATTGTCTGCCAATATGCAAGTGTAAGGGGTTTCAAAGTGCAGAAAATATTATTTCCACCTTCCCGTTTCTGTAGCTTATTATTCTTATTCAAACAGTTTTTAGGGATTATATTTAATACACTGCCTTAAAAATGTTTAAAAATCTCATTTTATTCCCCAAAGATTTGTTTTTTGCTGTTGCGATTAGATGATGACAGCTAGCTGGCTTTTAAAATTGATCAGGAAGTATTCTGGCAGTCTTTCAGTGTTGTAATAGCACTTTAATGGATATGAGCTATTCACCCAGATCAGACTCAATGTCAAAACAGGCGAAAATACAGCTGTCACTCTGGACAACAAGATACTCATATGCAAGCAGCTGCTTAATACACTGTAGAAAGGCAGCCTTTTAGTAATATTTAAAAGGTGTGTCAATGCCAGTGTGTGACTGTCCTATAAAGTTGGGGTGTACCATTTAGAAAAGTGGAAGATGAGGACATGCATGTATTTTATTGGTATACTTACTCAAGCATATCCTAGCAAAATCATCATAGATAAGCAGGACAGCATTATGAATTTCTTCTTTCTTTTAAATACATACAGAAGGGGCACCTGAGTTGCTCAGTGGGTTAAGCCTCTGCCTTTGGCTCAGGTTGTGATCTCAGGGTCCTGGGATCGAGTCCCGCATCACTTTCTCTGCTCAGCAGGGATCCTGTTTCCCCTCCACCCCCTCCTGCCTCTCTGCCTACATGTGATCTCTCTCTCTCTGTCAGATAAATAAAATCTTAAAAATAATAAATACATACAGAAATATTTCACACACACACACACACACACACAAACACAAATGCCTCTTTGATGTTGTTGGTTGAAGCATGGTGTTAATGAGGTCACAGTCTTTTATCAATCTCCATATGAAGGTAGTAAACTCTGCTCCCAACTAAATTTCATTGCCAATTCCTCTCCCCGGCTAGCCAAGTTCTACAGGCAGGCATTGCTTCTGAGAGCTGAAACTGGAGAAAGCGCAGTTAGGACAGTTACTAGTAAAACTCCTCCTACTGCAGTGGATTGCAGTCATCTCCCTCATCACCTGAAGGATAGAACCTCGCTCTGATAACACCAATGACTGGTGATGTTCTGTCACAAAAAATGTCAATTCAACACCCATAATTTATATAATTATTGACTTAGTTCTGTGAAATGTGTAGCAGAGGGTAGGTAGTTTATTTCCCCCTTTAATGGGTGAGGCAACCAAGATGCAGAGTAGTTAAGTGGACACCAACGTCACATGCCTTGTTGTGATGGCAGCTCAGATGTCAGTCTCTGGGTTCAGTTCTCTTGTCATGATGTCACTCTTCCATTTATAGTTCCAGCTCAGCACCTGTTCTATGAGCGTCTATTGCATGCCAAGCATTCGACTGGGTAGGATAGGTGGTACAAGGTGAGTAAAATAAAGATCTTGATCTCATGGAGCTGAGAATATAGGAGGAGAGTGAAGACAGTTCTGCATGTAACTAGACATAATCCCAAACCCAGTAAATTCAAGAGTAGGGAAGGAAATCAGATGCTGTGAAAGTACAAAGGGGAGCATGTGTAAGGAAAACCTGCATGAAAGAGACTCATCCTTTAATCATTTGTTTTATTGAACTTTAGTTGACACACAATGTTACATTGGTTTCATCTGGACAACATAGTGATTCGACAAGTCTATGCATCATACTACGCTCACCACACCTGTAGCTACCATCTGTCATTATGGTTGACCTTAGATAGACACCCTTTGAAATAGACTGTGATGGGGCACCTGGGTGGCTCAGTGGGTTAAGCCGCTGCCTTCAGCTCAGGTCATGATCTCAGGGTCCTGGGATCAAGTCCCGCATCGGACTCTCTGCTCAGCAGGGAGCCTGCTTCCCTCTCTCTCTCTCTGCCTGCCTCTCTGCCTACTTGTGATCTATCTCTGTAAAATAAATAAATAAAATCTTAAAAAAAAAAAAAAGAAATAGACTGTGATGAGGTCTAGACTTTTCCAGGTGAAGAGTAAGTTGTGAGTATGGATACAAGTATATTCAGGTGAGTCGTGACTGTTGACATTGACTAGAGAACAAGATAAGTGCAGGAGAACAGCACATAATGTGACTGGAAGACAGTTGCCTGAAACATTTGACTTAATTCTGCAGGCAAAGGGGACAATGGGCGGTTCTGAACAAGGCGATGACAGATTGGAACCATGTTTTAGGAAGGCTGATTTGGCAGTGCTGCACCAGAGAGACTGAGGAGAGAGTAGGTACACGAGGAGACCAGTTAGGAAGTGCTTACAACATTCAAGGCAAAAAGAAATGAAGACTCGCACTAGGGTGGCAGCTTGTCTGTGGGTTTCTAAGTGGAGCTTCTCAGTGCATTTGAACATCAGAGTGCATGTGGTTAGTGTCAACAGCTTGACTTCCAGCTGCCAGAATCCATGCTCCAGGAATTTCTCGGGCTACTGCCACACTCGCCAGGGAATTAACGTAGTCCCCAGAGACTGATGGAGAATCTCCAGCTTCATCACCATGTGTGTGGGGGGGTAATCCCGAGGCACAGTTTACACAGGCTCCCGGAGTTCCTTGGTGGGATTAAGCCCATAGTGGTAATATCAAGTGTGTATCCTTATTGACTGCTTTTCATTTCCCCAACAGCTTTCCAAGTACTTCTTCAAATCCAAATACATGATTTGCCTTCAAATCTTTATTTCATTGTCTGCTTCTGGGGGATCTTAAACAGACAAATTCAAGTTCCAATTTATCTTGTGGCTGAGTCAGAAACTTTCACTGGCATCAAGTTCAAACTTTGGTTCAGACTGGAATTTGTAATTTGTTTCATTCTTGATCCAGAAATAGTTTTAGTGTATCTGTAATCTCTTGATACTCAAGTCATATTATCAAATCAAACAGTAGCTCTAAGTCAATCTCTTTGTGTAGACAGACAAGTGTAGATCTGAAAACATTTTGATGGAAAGTAGAAGTAAATTTAATCAGTTGTGTTATATTAATATCTTCATTTTGCTCAAATAAATATATAGAGCTATTTGTCTACTCATATGTACTACATATTGTATATGTCCTCATTAAAATCTGTGAATCAGTTAATGTCCATTGCCTATTAGAAAATTAGTAGATCATGCCCACGGTGTCACATCTATTCTCTGCCCAATGGCTCATTTGCTTAACTGATGACCACTCTCTCCCATTAAGAGCCATCATATATCATATAATAATGATACCTTCCATATTTACAGTCCACATCTGTATCAGTTACCTCTCAATCACATTCTAACATTGCCAAATGTCAAGCCTTGATTATATTTATTCCTTTGTCTTCATAGTTGGCATATTGATGTTCCTTTAATGTGTTAAGAATATGTAGTAAATTATTAAATTAAAAACCCAAATTACCATTGTAGGCCCAGTTGTCCACTGACCCCTAGCTTTTGAACCTTATGCATACTGAAAAACTACATTTATCCAGTGATGTTTGTAGACATTATTTAAAACCAAAATAGCAAAAAAATAAAAAATAAAAAATAAATGGAAGTAATGAGGATTATGTAAGTCAGATAATCAGTCACCCTGAGGAAAAATAATGGTGTTTAATTGTACTTTTTGTGCTAGGTTTATGGAATTTTTTGCTTCTAATTTGAGTGAAGGGCTATTTTTTTTTTAAAAAGATATTTATTTATTTATTTGACAGAGATCACAAATAGGCAGAGGGTGGGGGGAGTAGGCTTCCCGCCGAGTAGAGAGCCCAATGTGGGGCTCGATCCCATGACCCTGGGATCATGACCTGAGCTGAAAGCAGAGGCTTTAACTCACTGAGCCACCCAAACAGCCCTGAGGACTATTTTTAATATGGGATTCAGGTTTATTTCTGATTTGCTTTTTTCACTTGTAGAACACAATTACAGAATTTAGCAATGAAAATATTGTGCATTATTACATGAAATCAGGGATCAAATTATAGTAGTATTTTTTAAAAGTAGAAATAAGTTTGAATTTTTAAAAACATTTAATCTTAAGTATTATAAAAAATGGTCATATAGCATTGTGAATAAATCCTTGAGTCTTTTATGCTTGTTGTATTAAAATGTGATGAACTTCATATATACTTGGTGGTGCACTTGGTATACTGGCAGCTGGAAAATAAAGTTAAAGATGATATTCTAATATGTAAAACTATGGAACTGCTAATATATAGTGATTACTTTAGGCATTTAAAATGTTAATATATTTGCCTATAGAATACATATGCATTTATTTTATATGTGTGTGTGTATATATATATATATATATATATATATATATAATTTTAGGAAAGTGAAAAGCACTTTAGGGCATGGTATGGATATTTTGTAAGAAAGTTTTGACAATAAATGTTAAAGTAATTATATATAATTTGGCAATACCAGATACTCTTTTGCTGGAGCAATTGTAGATTACAAGGCCCTCAGAAACATCTCACTCAATGATCTTATTTCCTGAATGAGAAACCTAAGGCCTGGATTAGATAATGACATTACTAAGGAGACCACAGGACCAGTGTGATAGGTAACACCTTGGGGAACTTTGCTCTTTGTCTTTTGAACCGAGTTCAGCAATTGTGATTCCTTGGACAAGTTTTGTTAAAACAAAGTTATTATTTTCTTTTAAGATCATCTGTCAGTTTATAAGAAGCCAATTTCATAGAAAAGTGAAAAAAATCAGTCATGCTGGTTGCTGTGTTTTAATCAATGCCAATCACATTGATTGGCTGAATTTCTTTTACTTAATGACTGAACTGATCAGTTATTTTGATATTTTGCAGACACCTAATGAAAGAGCATCATTCAAAAAGTTAGACTTCTTTTCTGAATGTATTTAGTGAATTTTGCATATAAATTAAGCCGACTGAACTAGCTATTTAATACGTACATAATGTTCACTAAATGGGCAAGCAAAAATCAAGGGCCTTTTGAGGACATTTTAAAAATTGTCAGTGATCTCTTTGACTGATTTTTATCTGCGTTATTATTACCTGAAGGCAGATTTTTGTCTGTTTTGATGGGGCTAGAACTTGCCTTGGGAGAATAACAGCCTTGCACCCCAAGATGGAAACACTTGCTGGTATTTTTTGACATTTCAAGTATTTTCATGTTGTGTTAGAGCTTAACCTCTACTGTGCACATGTCTGATCTTCCCAACTAAATTGTAAGCTCGGTCTTATACATCTTCAAATCCCCTGAAGTCCCAGCAGAGTGCCTCTTCGTTGCTGCTCAATAAATATTTGTTGTTTATTTCAGAACTAGTTTTAATCTTTGTTGCCATTCAGGGCTTTGAAAATATATGACAGACATTAGGCAGAAACTTGAAATGCTTTTTATCAGTTGGTGCAGCATTTTCCAATTACTTTGCACAAGAGAGTGCCAAGGGACATTTTAGAATTGTCTGGGCTACCAATATGGCTTTAAGGGTAAACAGACTTCACTGACACCAGTTCTTCTCTTTGTACCATTTGCGCCTTACCCTTCTTAGCAACATCCCAACATTCTTGGGCTTTGGGTAAATGGGACGCTTTTACCTCTGTGGATGTCCCCAGTGCTTTTTGATCACTTCCTTGTGGATATGTGGTTTCCATAGAGTTGTGATATGGGAGGCTTGTTTCTGGGTCTGAAGGGAGAACAGAGATGTAAGATAAGAAAAGCAAAAGCACCTTATGATTTCCTAATTTATTTTGAAACTGCCCTGGTACTCACCTCCTTTTCAGTCTGGGGGAGTTTCTACACAACCTATTGCTCTCTGCTTGGCCTTTACCAGTGTTTTGGAGAACAGATCCCTGGGCTGTGCCGTTGCCTTATTCTCCACCTTTTCCCAGGTCTACTTCCAAAGCAAGGAACTCTGGAGCGCAGAGGTGTCAGAATTCTGGGGGATGAGAGGATGGGGAGGCCAGGGTGCTGTAATCCTTACTAAAGTTTCTAGAATGGCTTTAGTTATGCTAGGAAGCTCAGGGGCCATGAGTTCTGGGCCTGTTCTCTGAAGAGGGAGAATGAATTTTTAGTAAAATATACAGTAACTGATGGCAGCTTGGTAAGAACAAGGTACACACAAAGAACAGTGATCAAAGGGAGGAAGGCAAAGGTGAGCCAGGAAGGAGAGAGGATAGTATTGCCGCTTGAGACACTACAGGGCTGATACTATACAGACCTTTAACCGGAAAGAGGGTACTGGATGCCTCAAGGTGGTATAAGGGAGAAATAAAAGCCAATGGGAACCGTACAGATCGCAGAATTCCTGGACTCTATCATTTTGCCAGGGTCACAATAAAGCACGGGACAACGTGGTGGCCCAGCTTCTATTACCGTGCTGGGTAATGCCCGAAGCAGAAGTTTTCTGAAAGGTAACTTGAAGATTTATAAAGTGAACTAAAGCTCACGGTGTAGCAAATTTACTCCTAGCCTTCACTGTCCTATAACATGGAAGGAAATAATGTCTACTTCCACATTAGGCACAGAAAACAACAACAACCAAAAAACCCACACCTTTCTTGAGAAACAGAAGAGTGTCTTTGAAGGATGCAGAAAGAATGGATGTTTCTAGGTTCCTGAGTTGAACAGATGACAAGAGAATATGCAATGGGCCTGCTCTGTTTCAGACCCATCAAGGGGCTACCTGCGGGAACTCAGAGACATCTCACTGCAGGCATCATCGTTACTATACTGCAGAAGAACCATCTCCATCTCGAGAGCTGGAGCTGCTGTTTATAAGCTGTTTTTCCGACGAAGCACCATCTTTTTCACTTGGGATTTTTTTTTTTTTTGTATGGAGATTGAAATGCTGTGCCTTTGCTTAGATATTCTTCAGTATGTGGTTCTTGATTGAAGGTACGAAGAGAGGGGAGAGAGTATCCCAGCAGAAGCCCAGAATGATTGTCTGAGGAATGACTATGAGAACTAGCCACCTTAATTAGGCTTAAAAATGTTAACTATATTTTTATGAGTTTGACTACATATGGGCTAACATTGATCCTTCCTAAATTCATATTATATATTCAGATAGGTGGTTGGGACGTTGCCAAGCTTCTCAAATTGTATAATAGACAAAGTATGTGTTGGAGAAATGAGTCCTACTGTCTACAGTTGAGGTTCCCAAAAGATACATTTTCAATAACAAAGTTTCTGTGGAATGCCTAGAAAAGTTGGACTTATGCCTTGAAACCATTCAGAGAAATGGTGACACGTCAGCCAAGTTGCAGAAATACTTTAATGGCAAGTTTCGGTATTACTCTTTACTCCAGTTGTTTTACACTATTAAATTGATCTTCCTAGATGACCGATTGGATTGATTATCCTTATGAATTCTCGTGGACTTTTTGGTTTGCATCTTTGGACTTTCTTGATATGTTGGATTCAATTAGAGAGATGGTTTGGTCTTGGAAAGTATCATGTCCCTCGATTTCCATCTACTTTCCCTGCCCATGGATAGTTTCTCTTGTTAGCTTCACTTGTGTGTGTGTGGGGGGGAGAGTTGGGGGTGTGGAAATCTATTTCTTCCTTTTCTCTATTTTAATATTTCTCCCTATTTGAGCTTCTTTAGTAAGATAAAAAGGGAATGTGCTAATTCCTTCTCAGTTTTCAAAACCTGTTAAAGAAGGAGGCTTGGGAACAAATGGAAAGATTTCAAGAATCCATCAAGATATATGCCTTAATTGCCATATCTTTATTTCTATGGCAGATAGCAAATTGATCCTCACTTATAATAACAAACAAGAGGCATGCAGGAAGAAGAGGCAGTGAAAAGGCCTGCATGGATGCCTGGTATCAGTTTAACAGAAATAATGATTAGGTGGAGAAATGATATAAATATTTTAAGAGGATGTCCCTGTGCTCTTTCTAATAAAATCTCAGTTCTCCAAAAAGAGAAAATATTTATGTTTCTAAATAGGAAGAAAAAACGTTCCAAAAATAACGTTTGAAATATGCATACTATGCATAGCAAACTTAGTATTTTTTAAACAGATAATGCTATCATCCTCACAAGAAAATTATATTCCACACTAGCTGGTTGCATCTGGGGTAGCTGTACTGTGTGTTGAGTTCACATGAGTACATGGGAAAATCAGTTTTCTCCAATGGGAGGACAATAACAAGGATGCCCTGTTTCCAATTGTTTAGAATTATAAACATCCGGCAGCTGTTTTATTTTTCTCCGCTCACCCAACTGATGGAAGTTTTGAAGGTGGGAAAATGCTGATGGTCACAGTCCAGGCAGAGTACAAGGTCGTTGTCGTAAATTAATGGCATTTATTGGAAACAGTTTACTAGTTATCGTAGGACAATGAAGCAGGATGAAGTTTGTTATAGACTGATTCCTGGATCTTATTGAGTATGGATGGTTTTTCAGAGGTGAGGAACAAGAAGGGTCCATGTGCAGCCATGGGAACACAAAGTGACATTTTTGGATGCCGTCAATATCCTGTGTGTGACTTCAAAGATTTACCCATGAGGCCATGACCAAGAATTCTTTTTTGAGAGCCTTGTTTCCATGAATCGACTTCTTTCATTGAGTGATCTGTGGCATCATTTTGACTACCTAAATGATGCTCATTGCGAGGTCATTCTGCAGAGCTCGTCATCTTATGCTCTGACATTCACGTCTGCTTTTATGACATTTTAATACGTGGAGGAAATGAACCTCCCACAACACGGTTACCTTTTTTTAAGGTACGTCCTTGCTACCCATGGAAGCCTAATTTCCATTATATTCACTCTGCTACAGAAATACTCATTGCCAGGAAGGAGATATTTACTGGAATCCACGAGTCCAGAATTCATCATGATTCAGTGTGAAATCCGCTGCCCTTTGCTCCCCACCCCCTCTCGGACTGGAATGAAATGTGCCTTAAACTGAAGTGAAATACATCACATGCAGCAACAGTGGGCCCTCGCTTTGCCTCTATTCCTGGTGTGAAATCGATACACTATCTTTCCTCCTGACCTGTTCCGTGACCTCCATTGCAGCTTTCATGCTGAACAGCAATTGCTTTGAACAGTCTGGGTCTGCCACAGCTCACAAATGATTCTCAGCTTCTGTCTAAAACTGGTGCTGATAACAAAGGCTTGATTTTAAATAATGCAGCTGTAGTCGTCTTCTAATTATGAATTACATGGAAGTGCAGGCTCCTCTATTATTAAACACTTTCAATAGCAGGCACGGTACATGTGCAGGCAACGCACAGGGGCCTGGGGCCTGGCAATCAGGCCCTTATGTTTCTGTGGCTAAGGTTGGGTTGGTAGAGAAGAGGGAAGAGACATGAGGTATATTGACACATTCCCTTTATTTTCTCCATAGAATTCTATTTGTTGAGACATTTTTTTTTCCACATGAGGCTCTATTTTTTTTTTTTTTTCCTGACCTGACGGAAAGAAGAAATTTGAATACTGGATGATAAGTTCTTACACAAGGAAGGACTAGTTGACAAATACTTGCTTTTCGATGGAGTGGATTTTACTAATGAAATCCCAGGTTGAGGCTATTAGGATTCTGACTTACCAGAAGGAGTAGCAGTCACCTGCTAGAATAGTTCTCCTTTGCTCTGTAACTGGACTGGGGGAAGCAGAAGTATCGTAGGATAGTATTTGAACCATTTTCAGGAGGCCCCTGCATGGAGGAATTTATTGTATCAAGGAAATAATAGGTGTTTTGATGCGTGCTAAGAAAATGAATGTATAATTAGCTGAATTGCTTTACTTGGCTTTAGCAGACTAGAAATCAAAGGATAAATGAAGTGCTGGGTCAGAATGGAATTTTTCCAAATAACTTGGTATGAAATAAGGGTAACAATAGATTTTGGCATACTTTGTGAAATCATCGTATATAAAATGAGTCATTCTTAGGCGTTTTGGTTAGTGCTATTGAAATGAAATTTGTTTCATAATGAAGGACATGTACTCTCCACAGAGAGGTCCATATAATGGTGATTGTCTCATCAATAGTGCTTTCACAGTACACATACACACACACACACACACACAATCAACATAGAAGGAGGCATTAATGCACATATGATCTTGTTTATTACTTCATTCCATGAACGGAGTAGAATCATGGGAAGAACGTTAAAGTCCTAAGGTAGTGTTCTTAATACAACCTCCTTCCAATGCTTTATCAAAGCCTTCTAATCTCTGTCATCATTTTGGTTTTCTGTCCTGTAAAATGTGGTTAGTGAAGGGGATTATCCTTAACATCTTCCCAGTTGCAGATTTTTAGGTAATTATAACAGTAATAACAACCCTAACATTTGTATAGAACTTAGAGTTTCCAGTTATTTTCCCCGTGCCTCTGACCTTTTCAAGCACACTGGTAGGCAGTCAGGGTTAGTTACTGGCTCCAAATTCTTGAACAGGAAACCAGGACACAAAATTGTTTGTCAAGACGGCACTGGTGGTAAGCAGCAGAACTTGAACTAGAACCAAGTCACTGGCTGCTAGTCCAGAGTTTGTTGGGGTGGGTTAGGAGGTGAGGACCTTAAAAAAAAACATATATATATATATATATATATATATATATATATTTATTTATTTTTCAGATTGAGAGAGAGAGAGAGAGCACAAGCAAGGGGAGCTACAGGTAGAGGGAGAAGCAGACTCCCCGCTGAGCAAGGAGCCTGATGTGGGACTCGTTCTAGGACTCAGGGATCATGACCTGAGTGAAAGGCAGAGGCTTAACTGACTAAGCCACCTAGGTGTCCCTGAGGATCTTTTATTAGTATCTAAACCTAAAAAGTAGAGACTTGTATTATAGGCTCTTTGTGTTTTTTAATTGCTCAAATGAAGTAATTCCTTTAAAATTTACATACTAAGAAGACCGTCTCTAGTGACTTGTTCATTGTTCTAAGTATCTGGTGATTATAACATGCTGTCTTGGGACTGCTCCAGGTCAGTTATATATAAGACAAATTATGTTTATAAATGCATAAACATATATACTTCAGTGCAGGGAATATTGAACGCAGGGAGATATTTATGAATGTAGTGACATACCGTCAAACCTTGACTAATACTCTTCTGAGACTCACTGATTTTGTGATGATGATTATTTCTTCAAGACAGGATATAACTGGAATTATTTGAATTAACAAATTGAAAGTTCTCAACAAACTGTGGTGTTATTTTTCTAAATATGTCACATTTTCTTCTTTTGGGCACATGAAACAGTGCTTTTTAAAGTATAAATAAAAAAATGACAGGGGATGCCTGGGTGGCTCAGTTGGTTAAGTTGCTGCCTTCAGCTCAGGTCATGATCCTAGTGTCCTGGGATCAAGTCCCACATTGGGCTCCTTGCTCAGCAGGGAGCCGGCTTCTCCCTCTGTCTCTGCCTGCTTGTGTTCTCTCTTTCTCTTTGTCTCTCTGACAAATAAATAAATAAATGAATAAATAAATAACATTTTTTAAAAAATGATGAGATACCTGAGGGTTATCTTCCAAAAAGAAGGAAATGACAAACATAGACTCTTCTATATTTCCACATCTTTTTAAGAGGAAGTTTGGGTCCTTTGTCCCAGGAAACTTTTGACTGTGGGGGTTTCCTGATACTCTGTAGGACAATTCCTGATGTATTAAGGCTTCATCATGGTACCTTTAGGGGATATTCCAGCAAGGTGGATTGTCTAAGTAATTAGAAATCACACATGGGAGGAAAAAAGAGTACTGATGAAATGGCTGTTTATATTCTGGGTGTAGAATTGTCTATTCAGAAGCACCTGTGATGACCATGCATGGCTATGTTTCATGATGAGAAGGGTAAATAGGTGAACTTCCTCACCCACCAGGCATGTAAAGAATTTTTTTTTTTTTGTCATTTTGTGAAAATCTTTTTTTTTTTTTTTTTTTTTTTAATATAGCACGGTCTTTTCAAAGTGATGTGGAAAATCCCTGCCAAAATAAAACCATCCTTTGCCAAAATATCAACAGAACGGAGACGCATTTCTTGTTCTCCACCCCATTCTATTTAATTATATGCATTATTAGCTTTCTTTTTCAACATGCCCCTTCACTGAACCCATTGTGAACCTGGTCTCAGCATTAATAGTATCCTTGATCACAGTTTAGCATTTCAATTTTAAAGTCCGAATTTGAAGGTCTGCTATTCCTATTAAGAGTTTTTCCACGAAAAGAGTAAATCTTGGCTGGAATTCCGTGGTAATTCAGCTTAACCAACTTAAGAAAAGCCTTTTATTCATAGTGGTTATTTTGAGACAGTTGAGTACAGAAATGTGGGTTCTACAGACAGAAAAATACAAACTTTTATACAGGGCCATTTTTTTCCTTTAAAGAAGACAGTGCTAATAAATCTTGTTGAATCAAGACCTTGAAAGAAACTGAAAAATATGTACAGATCTCAAATATAACCCAGAAAAGTACTTTAGATTACCTTGCTGCTGCTGCTTCATAATGTAGTTTTAGTTGAATGTAATCTCCTCCACTCAAATTTATTTTTGAGAAATTGCCACACTGAAAGTTGAAACCATTTTTGTCATTCAAAAGAAGTAGATATCAGTACTGAAGCTCTCCTATTAGTTGGTACAGTCTACTTTGGTGTTAAAAGATTTATGATAAGAACACATTTCTAAATATATATTACATTCCAGTGGTAGAGTAAAACCTCAAAATAAAATTTTTTTATTTTTTTTTCCAGGAGAAGGAGGTGGTCTATTTATTATTGAAATGCTGCACTAAACTATAATTCAGTGATATTTTATTCCAATTAAATTCTCCTTAGTAGTAATCCTTTTTTATGATAAGCAAAACTGAATAATACAGGGTATGTTCCCTCCAATGAATTGTTGTGTAACAAGACTTGATGGTAATTCTACCTTTTCCAAAATCTGATATCAGGCAATTTATCTTCTAAATAATACTCCTGAGTACCAAAGCTGAAATGTTTTGGCTTCAACCCAAATCAAACTTGAGGAAGCAGATTCTCCAGAGCATTTCCCTAACTCTGTAAATTTAATTGTTATAATGAATAGAATACATGTGTCAAGATTACTTGTGATTTTACCTGTTTACTTCTCTCCCTAAGACAGAAGGAGCAACATGACAAAGGCTGTTAACTCTTACTGGAGTTTGGGGGGAAAAAAAAAAGAAGCACTTAGCATAGCCCATGATCATTAAATATAAACTGATTTTAAAGGCTTATTTCCAGTTAATTTCAGAATAGTTCAAAATTAAAAATATGTTGTCCTGCCATAATAAAATAGACTGATGGGAGTTTACAAAAATTCAGCAATATATGTCTGTAAGGCATAAAATATTCTGATAAAGCATTTGGGTATGCAAAGGAATATCTTCATAGTATTTAGTCACATTGCTTCATCTTCAATTTCCTCTCTTTCATATGTCTGCAAACATGATATACTTCTTGTATTTGGCTTTTGTGTAGTATTTTTTTCATAGGCAGTGAAATCCAGAGTAGTACTTAGATCAAGCTAATATTGGTATCATTGGCATTCATGCCAGAAGTCAGACAGCAGTAAAGTTCATATCATTTTTGACATCAGTTGCAAAAATGGAAAAGGTAATTGATTGGGGAGGAGGCCAAAGCTACTGTAACTCATTACCATGGTTAATTGTATTAATCTTAGTAATAAAAATGATCAAGATTAAATAACTATTGCTAATGTAATCTATCAAAGATTATTTTTTGCCATTTCTTTCTTCCATTTAATTATAGTTATTTTAAAATATTCATTTCTCCTATATATTTGAACCATGATATTCAGATGAGGCAACCATTATATTTCACTTCTGTTTCTAATTGAGAGAAAGGCCATGCCCTGAAGAAGACTCAGACCTGTCTTATAAGCTAAGCGGCAGGATGACTGTTGACTGTGAGCTGACAAATGTGTATATCAATAATTTTCTTTACTCTTGATTTATTTATTTAGAATTAATTAAACTACCAGCTTGTGCCATGCATTGTGCAAAACATAGCATGTGATGAATTCTTGCCTCCGAACTTCTAAGAGTTTGTTCTTTAGGGGAGGCAGAAGGGTAAGCAGGCCACTAAAATCAATTGTGATGAGAGATGCCACAGAAGGGAGGACAGAGTGCTGTGGAGATTTAAAAGAGGCATAGATAGGTGTCACAGAAACACTCTACAGAAGAGTTGGTTTTTGAAGGATGAGGAGGAATGGAAAAGGTTGGATAGGTGTGCTTATTAGTTAGGTAAAATCTAGAAGTGGTACTAGAGACTGAAGTGGGAGGCGGGGTGCTCTGCTCCACAGGATCATTCAGGGTTCCAGGACCCTTTTCTTTTGTTGCTCTAGCATCAGTATTACTCTTGTCTTCATGGTCACAGTTGGACTGTGGTTAGTTCGATACCGTTTCAGGGAAGGAAGAATTATAGAGGAGCACATACCCAGCCGGCATCTTAAGACCTAGATCTTGAAGTAATTGTCATCACTCTCACTCCAGTTCCATTTGGGAGAAGATAGGTACATGGCCATACCCAGCTGCAGGGGCGGCAAGGCATCTAGTTACCACTCTCTGACTAAGGCTATCAGTAGACAGAGGCCAGATCACCGAGGGCCCTATAGGTCATCCCGAACTAGGAAAAGGACTTCAGAAATCACCTTTCTCCCCACATGTGAATCTTTATTTGTAGATTTGTCAGACAAATCTTAATATTTTGCAGCCCCCTCACCAACTTTTAAATCTTAAACTCTGTCATGATCTGCTACGACGTATTTTCCTTTATTTTAGTATTTTCAGGTGACTTTACATTTCTGATTTTATTTTTGGTCACTACCACAAATTGATTTAATTCATTTTGCAAGTGACTGAAGGCCTAATACCCTGTGCCCTTAACCATGCCAGACAGCAGATCAATATTCCTGCTAATAGTAGGATATATACCATTTCCCTAAGTTGTGTTGATGTCTTGTGTAGGTGAGTCGGATCCACTCTATTCTTGGGTTTTCATTTTTGTCCTAGTATAGAAAGTTGTTTAGTTCAGCTGGGCATGGGGCCACAGAGAAGGGTCCTATGAGCAGTTCTTATCTGAGTTCCTGGATTTTTTTTTTTTTTCCCATCTAAAAATAGTTTGGGCCAAATCTTAACAAAGAGCCTCTAATTAGGTCTTCAGGCTGTGTGGAAAAAATATTAAAGTAATTGTCTTATAAAGAAGAAACCTTTATTTCCAGAGCCTCTGCCACAGAAGAAGGAAACTGGGCTGCACTGGGAATGGATTTCATAGCCTGTAAACGTAGATGGCCTAATCCTTTAGTGAGCCTTTCTGGAGGTGGTTCTAGATCTAGAGGACATGGACTAGGAGAATACCAGCCTAGAAGCACAGCCCTGTGCATACTCCTTAAGCTTTTTGGATTTCCAACAGTTTTGAGAATTGGAATTCTAAAACGTAAAGCATATTTTTAACTAGCGTTCACACTTCTGAACACAAAAACCAAAACAACAAAAGCTTTAGAAGAGGACATTGTGTAGCGAATAGAAGATGTGCTCTGCTCTCTGATGCCAGTCGAGTTAAAGTCACGCACTCAATTGTCCTGAAAGATACATGGAAGTCCACCAGGGAAGGGAGGGGGAGGCCCAAGGTGGAGAGAATATAGTGTGTGAACTGGCATGCGGGCCAGGCAATGCGTGGAAGCCACATGGGCTATGGGGCAGTGAGGAGCAAAGCATAAGGACAGGAGGATGTGGATGGGGAAAGCTGCAGGGGCGAGCAGGGGCCAGGTGCAGATGAGCATTGTATACCTCGCTCAGGTGCTCTTCAGACACTTCAGCGCAGTGATCAAATCAGACTTGCATTTAGAAAGTCCATTCCGGCCAGAATGAAGGACAGTGTGTTGATGCCGAGATAACTTGGAGGAGGAGAGTGCCCTGATCTGGATGAGATAACTTACCTGCCCCGAGAATAGAGCAATGTGAACCAACTTTACAGAGAGATGTAGGAGACCAGTGTGAACGTGGTTGGTGACACCTTGAAAGTGGAGAACGGAGGAAGGGAAGAATAACGGACCCCTTCTTGGTGTGATGCCTGGGAGCAGGTGCGGGGCTGGTCCCAGCGGCAATTCCGGCAGCAGATGTAAGAGTAAGAATCAGTTAGCTAGGAAAGGTGATGACATCGACTTTTTTTTTTTTTTTTAAACTAAGTAGAAGCTCCAGGTAGAAATGTCCAGTAGTTAGGGGAATATACAGGCTTTAGGTTTGGAATTCAGATGAGAGGTGAGGCTAGAGGATTTGGAGTCATTAGCATGAAGGTGAAAGTTGAAGCAAACATATATGGTAAAAATTAGCTCAAGAAAGGGTATAGTGGTTATTTGTTAAGACAATTCTTAAGTAACTCTTTTTTTTTTTTTTTTTAAAGATTTTTATTTATTTGAGAGCGCATGAATGGTGGGAGGGGCTGAGGGAAAGGGAGAATCAGGCTCCCCTTGGAGCAGCCCCGACCAAGGGCTGACCAGGGCTGACCAGAGCTTGATCCCATGACCCCAGGTTCATGACCTGAGCCTAAGTCAGATGCTCAACCGCCTGAGACACCCAGGTGCCTCTTAAATAACTCTTAAGACATAATATCTTTCTGCTAATACTTTAATAATTTCCAATAAGCCAAACAATTTTCATTGCTTAAAACACTTCTTTAAATGTATGCAAGGTTAATCAGCAATGATAAAGTTGTTTGGTAATCAGTAAGATAATTGAAACGTGACAGTCATCTGA
Source organism: Mustela lutreola (assembly GCF_030435805.1). NCBI lineage: Eukaryota > Metazoa > Chordata > Mammalia > Carnivora > Mustelidae > Mustela > Mustela lutreola. Next base: position 89,212,066 of record NC_081296.1, read on the forward strand.
AACCCAAATCCCCATTGTGTACACTGCTGTCCTTTCGCACTCAGGGCAGGAGCTGTAAAGATGTCAGATGGAAACCAGAGTCCCTAATAGCAGAGGATAGAATTTGGGTGAATTTTAATGGATACATTTAGAACTGTTTAATGATTTGTACCTGTTTCTAAAGAGCCATGGACACATAATTGTTTTCAAAATGGGGTGAAAATTAGACAGTGACATATTGGAAGGTCGGAACGTATATCTCTATCCATTTCAAAACAGATCCTGCAGAATGTAGACAGGCCTCATAGAAGGAAATCAGGAAAACCTCCAAACATGAATGCTGAGTTTTCTCAAACACTGACAAGGTTTTTTTATTTGTGTTGAAGGCTTTCTGGTGGGGGTCATCAAATATACAGAATATTATATATGTAGCTCTATTGCTGTTTCTCTGGGTACAACCTGGCATGTGTCTTGACCTTTCTGAGTCTCCATTTCCTCAATCAAAGGACAGGCTTCTGCTAGGTGTTTCTTACAGCTCTGAAAGCTGTCCACATGGGACTCCCAGTATAGGGTACTCTTCTTTAATGAAAAAAAGAAACTTCTGAAATCTGAATAGATAATTTAGAGATGATTATTTGCATTGCAGATGGATTGTCCTATTTATAGCAGAATTTGCTGGTGGGAATAGTCCTTTTCAGAAAATTGGCAGTTGTTTAGAGAAAGAGGTATTGGACTTGGGGTCAGAAGAGCTGCTCTGGAAACCAGACTCTCCTTATTTATTAGTTATTTGTCTCAAATATATTAAGTGTCAGTTTCCTAATTTTTAATGAAAATATTAATACAAATGCATGGCTATGATACAGATAATTTTGAAGGCTGAAAGCTATTATCTAATGTAAGTTATTTTTGCCCAATGTGTAATTCTTTTAGTGTTGGGGACCACTTGCTGGAAATGGACTCCTGGTGGGATCAGCATTGTGGGGACCCATTGTGGCATAGCCATTAGGACAAATGGTGGGCGTTTTACATTGGAAATTACTCTTCCCTTCTCTTCAGATCCCTGAATTCAGGTTGTGCCTTCAGGCATATATATTTTTTTCCCAACCATTGTTCTTGCAACTGCTGGTCCAGTCTCCTGAGTGGCCTTGACCTTGGGAGGACATTCACCAACCCCATTTGCCTGCTGATCTCTTCCCATCTTTTCACCATCATTAATGTGACAGTGCCTCAAGCCATGTGGAACTGCATGTTAATGTCTTTTGTTACTTTGTCTAGTTCCAGGTATGGCACTGGCATAATTTTGCCATCCATTAGGTTCAGAACTATTTCCAGAACCCCAAGTTAATGGAGAAATCAAGGTCAGAATGGTAAATTGCCCACTTTACTGAGTATTCTCATCTCCAAATGGGACTGCTCAGAAGCTAAGAGGTGTTGCAGTGTGATATTCTAATAGTTATTGAATGCAAGTGCCAAGGGCAGGCTAGCACCCTTGCCCATATTTGCCAGGAGTACATAGCACTCAGTGTGGGAGGAGGTGATGTGTGTAGACATATTTGGGGAGAGAGGCTTTGGATGGAGGGAGTTCAGCTCCTCTTGAGGCACAGATCCTTAAATGTAGATCAAAGCTATCCCAGAGGTCACCTTTCTGTGACTACGAATCTCCTAGATCCCCTGAAGTTACAATTTATGGTCCCGCTTAGCAGTAGTATCCGTGGGCTTCATGGGTATCATATGCCTATAAAGTTTAGATAGCATCTCTTGACACACTTGCACAAAGACTGATACAGATAACTCTCAGTAAGTGTTCGTTGAGTAAGTGAGGTAATAGTTATGGTTACTGGTCTTTGCTTTGTTCCAGGCATCATGATCCATGCTTTATATCATCATCCCTAACCTGCATGAAATAAAATTTATCTTCATTACAGGTAAAGCAAGTGAGGCTCAGAGAGGCAATGCTCCTTATTCAATGTCACAAAGCTAGTATGTGGAAGGATTCGAAGTTACATTCAAGTCTGTCTGGTTCCAAAGCTTTGTCTCCTCTGCATTGCTTAGTTCTGTCTCCCAACATTTAGACAGATGTGAGAATCTTCAAATATTAGGGAGATAAGAGGACAAAGGAGTAGAAAGAGGGCCTGACTAATTACTTTTCTTCTGTCTGATTCAGTGGAGTATAATTGTACTAGATGTTCAGATACTTTCCAAGTTACCCTCTAAGACTTTTTGTTTGTTTTACTTTAACATAAAAGCTTGTTAGCTTTCCAGAATTAATGGAAACTAGAGGAATAATTTGCTTGTTTGTTTATTTAATCATTAAGTAAACTCTACACCCAATGTGGGGCTTGAACTCACAACCTTAAGATCAAGACTTCATGGTCTACCAACTGAGCCAGCCCGGGACCCCTGCAGGGATATTTCAGTTAGTACTGAGAGAATTCTTTAGGTATCTTATGATCTAGAGAGAAATGTCTAATTGGAAACAGACTCTCAAGTTTTGCTAGAAGTCAGCTGTTCCAGTCCCCAGTCTGGTGCTTGTGCCCTTGGTTTCAGAACATGACCAAGTGGTTGTCTGTACTTGTTCAACACACTACCCGTACTAGAGAACTCTCCAGTCCTGAATACAACTCATTTCATTCCTGATTAGATTTGATCATTCAGAATGTTTCTTTTTTTTTTTTATAAGATTTTATTTATTTATTTGAC